>NW_020955528.1:408615-565184 GCF_003031625.1 Empidonax traillii
GAAGGCTTGTAAGCCCTGTAAGGCAATCCATCTACGTCCTGAGGACCTCGCTGCCACCGTCCAAGCTCGCTTGGCCCCGGCAGATGAACCTCAGGATTAAAGGGTGGGCTCAGTTCCGCGCACACTGTGTCTCACCTAAAAAATCCAATGCGCAGGCTGGAAGGTGTAAAAACCTTCCCCGGTTCTTCGTTCGCGAAGAGACTGGCCATTATTCCCTTCAGCTTAAGGGCAGA
This sequence comes from Empidonax traillii, assembly GCF_003031625.1. Lineage (NCBI taxonomy): Eukaryota > Metazoa > Chordata > Aves > Passeriformes > Tyrannidae > Empidonax > Empidonax traillii. Next base: position 408,849 of record NW_020955528.1, read on the forward strand.
TCTTGTCTGTCTTCAGATGATATGGAGCAGGTCACACATACCTGTACCTCTTTCCAGGAGCAGAGATTTCAGATCACAATAACCTCGCAGTGCATGAGCCTGTTGAAATCATGGTTGCAGTGATGTCATTATGGTCTCTGAGCTTCTTACCCCAGGCACCGTCCTCCCCAGGAGGAGCCGGTTCCTGTAATTACAAAGTGGAGCCATATCAGACGAAAACTAATCAGCTTGCTGGATGCCAAAAAATTAAATATTAATCTAACTGTTGTGAACACAGAAATATTCATCTTCAGATATCTTCTGGCACAAGTGTCAAAATCAGAGTGCAACTAAGGCTTTATTCATTTTCCATTATCAACTTAAATAAAAACACTCAGAAAAATGGGCAATGATGTGCAGAAACCACTCAGCACAGATAATTACAGAGTAAGTTTAGGCAGCTAATCACTTCTAGAATATGCTTCAGATTGAGATAATTCTGACTGGCTTGTTTCCCTGCCTTGTTAAATCAGACAGACTCTCAGCTTTGCCTGATGAGGATGGGACTCCCAGAGTCAGCATCTTTAACTAACAATAGGGCTGTTTGGCAGGCAGGGACACTCGTCCCCACCAGCCAGCAGCGGGATGGGAAATGCTCTCCCTACATCAGGAGAGAAAGATGCAGCAGAAGCAATGGCAGGAGGTGGGGCAGGCAGCAGGCAGGGCAGGGATAGTACAAGGAAGGCAGGGCAGAGCAGGGCAGCTGTGGCAGCAGAGAGACAGAGAGCCACAGGCAAGGACTCATCGAAAAAACGAGGAGCGGCTGCAGTAGGATGGGAGGATGGCTGTGGGAAGATGCAGCCTTGCAGGCATCCGTTCCCTGCAGGACAGCCATTCTGGCCTTCATGGGACTCACGCTGACTGCCCAGGAGCAGTCCCTGCACAGCACTTGCACCCACCCTCCCAGCAGCCAGAGCAACCAACCATACTTACACCAATGGATTCTCCTTCAGGGGAATCGCTGTGGGCAAGAGGCAATTTTCCACAGCCCTCCTCAGGCATGTCAGGCCCAACCCTCCCAGCACTGCCAGTCCACGAGCTTTACACTCCAGTTTCAGCGAGGGCCTGAGTGCTGCTGGTGGCCGTGGCAGTGAGCAGGAAGGCGAGCTCCCTCTGGGTACGGGGTAGATGCTGTGGGTGCCGTCGGTGCACCGGGAATGGCAAAAGGGACACCCACCCCAGACAGAACACACTCAGCTGCAGTCTGGGTAACTTGCACTTGCCAGTTTCTTACCACCACATTTATCTTATAAAGAATGCAAAAAACCTCCCCTTTTTAGTTCTAGTGGAACTCCCTCATGTTCTCAATCACCAATTTACGTGAGCTTTTTCCTCAGAACTAAGGCAGGAATTATTTTTACAACAGCATTCATGTATTCATGTATATTCTCTCTTCTTCTTAATTATTAACTTTGCTGTAGTAAATAAAGGGTGTTTATGAATTCCATCAATCTCAACAAACCTGCATTAGTGAACTAAAGTTCTTCTAATAAAGAAACAGCATTCACTTTTGCTTTAATTAAAGGAATTAAATGATAAATATAGTTCTCTGGATGCTCTTGCACAGTTTCTTAAATTCAAAAGCCTACCAGAAATTATGCCTGACTTACTAGCTGCTTCATTATAACAACCTAAAGGATAGGAGTGGACTGGAATAAATTGGAAGTTTAAAGAGCCCACAGGCCCTTCAGCAAGACAGAGGCTTTCAGAGGCGGCAGCAGCTCTGTTAGTTAACATGGTGCTCAGTATTCTCCTTTGCAATGTTCCTCCCTGTCAGGTTCTGTCCACCAGGCAAACCCTTCACCATGTCTCTGAACGCTGCTCCTGCAGGCTCTGCTCACAGCAGTGCTAGAGCTGCTTTGGAAGGAAATGCAGAAATTCCGCATTTACTTCCCTCAGCATAGTCTGCGTCCAGCCTTTCTTTGGTCCTACTGATAGGCTTGTATTCTGTGGAATGCTGGGCTGCACTGTTTCCTATCCTTAAGATCCCCATGAAGTAGAATGCATAAGGGAAGTGCCAGCCACTGGGTTTTCCAGTTTGGTCCCCAAGATTGGCCTCACATTGAAAATTCATTTCTCTAGTGACACACAAACTAAAGCAGTAGCTGTTCCTGGGGGTTACAAATCCCAAAGCATCTCTCCCAGCTATTTATAAATGGCATTGCTAAACAGGAATTGCCAGTTTCTTCTTCCAGTAGTTTTTCTTATTCTGATCTAGTTCAACCCTGAAAAACAGTAGTTTTCCTGAAACAGGTATAGTCTCTTCTGTTTTCTAAATAATCAGCAATTTGTTGTTCATCTTGATTTAAGAAAGCCATGCCCTTTGAGTATGTGCTGCTTAGGATCCAAGGGCTCAGCATAAGCCACTGACAGAAGCCAGTGAATTATTCCAGTTAAGCAACAAAAACAACTCAAGCTTTTGTTGGTATAAACCAAAGATGACCATGCTCTCATTCTGGAAGAAACTGTGGTATTAGAAAGCACAGGTTTGATATGACAAGCTAAAACCTACAGTCTTTATATTCCAGTAGGCCTATGCCATATTAATTATTTATCAAGATATTTCCTTAAAGTAGTGTCTTTGTGCCTTTAATTTTCAATTCCCTTAATGCTAGGAGGATCTCTGCTGGCAACACATCAATTATTAACAGAGTTAAAACAATATTTGTTTTCCCCCAAATACATTTTTGAATGCTGTCCTCATACCAGTTAGGTTTCTCTGAAACTTTAATGAGGATCTCTGATTTCCTCCAGATTCATAGCTGAGACACAGGCTTAGCTGGGCCTTTGATTTGGCTGTGGGAGCACACATGGCATTACGTCCTCACACTGCTTGTCCCACTGGGGCTGGGGGAGTGATCAAGCAAAACAGCTGTGATGAGGCAGGAGAAACAGCAGCACATCTGTAATTGGGAATTTCAGTTGCTGAGTTCAGAGGTTCTGTTGTTCTAGTGACTGTTCTGCATTTTTTTATTTCAGCAGCTGTCCCCCAGCTCAGCATAGAGAGTCTGTGCTTCGCTCTGTTTGGAATATTTTTCCCCTAGCAAAGAAAACAACAGTGCAGTTCCTTTAATCTATGAGAAACCCATTTCAATTCAGCAAAAGGATACTTGAAACATCATGGGTTTAAGAATTTTATCCAATCTCAGTCACTTCTCTCTCTCTCTCAGGGAGCATATAAAAAATTAAAACCCCAGATACTACGTCTTGTTTTTCTAGGCCCTAATTACAAATACATTTTCACAAGGAGGAGTCAACTTAAACCTAATATTGTTCAAAATCTCATAATTTCAATACAGTCTTCACTTGATGTGGATTGGTAATTGGAGCTGTGGAATCAATTTTTCCCATACTTGAAACACCCAAATGAGTATGAAATCTGTTGCATTTGTTCCATACACGTCTACAGTTCTGCACTTTAGTTGGAGTGGAATGATCATTCTGATGTATTTTTTATAACAGAGCAATGTTTCCTCAGACTTTGATGTTCCACATACGGAGCTATTATAACCATTTGCCATTTAGGTGCATGATCCATGGCTAATCTCCAAAGCTTTGATGCATGCAATAATTATTACTATTGATGTCATTGCAACATATTTAAAATGTGAATGTCTCATCGTAAGTCTACAGCTAGCAGAAGAGGAAGGCAACCAGTCCACACCAAGACTGGAAATTCCCTGTTGGTAAATGTCTGAAAGAATGTACGATGACATTCCACAGTGAGGCACTGACTGTGCTATGGGCAAGGGCTCCAAGAGCAGGAGGGTGATGTGATGTGTGTGCTAGTCTCTGAATGGAGAACAGCTCTGGGAAATTGAGCACTGGGTCTCCAGATGCCACATTCTGACAATCTGCTCTTGAAGTTTGACCCTGAACGCAACCATGTGGCATGTTTCAGGCAACTCCTGCACCTCAGGCTCTGAGTAATTTTATTTGTGCCCTGTGTCACAGGCATTCTGAAGCCCAGTATTCATTCAAACCATGGTTTCCAAACCTGACTAAGCAAGCCAGGAAGTACCTGGAGCTTTCTTCTGCTTTGTCATGAAATCTGGGTCTGGATAGATTGTTAACTGTTTTCAGTAAGGGCTGCAAATACGTGGGCATGTATTAACACTTTCAGCTTACTAAAATGTACTTTACAATTACCTCTCTAATTACACCAAAGCAAACTGCACTAATGTATTTAGTTAACTGTCTATTTATGCTACTGACAACCATTTCTGGATAGTCAAACGAACACCTGTGAACATCTAACTAGTAGCAAAAAAGTTGTTTCAATTGCACATGACCATTAATGGTTAATACATTTTCAAAGCTTCTGTATCAGAGTAAAATCAATATTTCCTTTAATCAGCTTAATGCTGTAACTATGGAAAAACTTAATAGAAAATAACGACAGATAACAGACTAAGGTCTTCAGCCTAAAAAGTCACATGGGTCTGAAGGCACTGGGAATAGTCTGCCTGGAGCATATAGGACAACATTTGTTTGATTATGAAAGGTGGAAGGCTTAAGTGGCTAAGCTCAGCCTGTTCCCAGGGACACCTGAGAGCACCCTGCAGCACAGTCCAGCTTACACACCATCTGACACAGAGCTTACACAGTCACCATGCCCCTTCCTATAGAGAGAGATGTGCCACCAACAAAGCTGTGGCTCCTGCAAGCCAAGGGACCAGCCTGTCCAGCCAGGGCCTGTTCTTGTGCTGCTGTGCAGTGAGACCACTGCACTTTCTGCGCTTCCATAAAAGATGCTAATTATAGGCCATCTCTGCCTTGCTCAGGCTCCATTGGTTGGTCTGGTATGGCATGTCTGAGTAGAAATTTCACTGACTTTATTACATACAAACAGTGCTTTACATGGCACGATCAAGAGACAGAAGACAAAGAGTGATGAGCTGAAAAAAAGAACAGTAGAAGGCCAGCAAGGGCGGATACAAGGAACAGGGATCAAGGGCATGTGAGAGCATCAGCAGTTAGGGAAGAGTCTCTCTGGGGCCACAAGCCAATTATACATAGCTAAGACAATCACTGTCCACTGCTTGGACAGTCTTAAGGAACAAATGAATAAGCCTTGCCAAGGGGGAAGCAGATGAAATACCCACAAATGAAAACTCAGTGTTGAAAACGATCTGAAATTATTTTCATTCTTTTCAGGCTTACATTGAATATCATTATTTTTATTACTAAACATTTGACTTAATTTTTAAAAGTGATTATAAAACTGAGAATAATGGTGATATAGTGTTACCTTCTCCAAGATGGGCATCAAAGGTAGAAAGTTGTGTATTTAACTCACGAGGCTACAGATGGGATGTAGGTACCCACACAGCTTCTGAAGTCTCCAAAATGGGACTCTGGAAACAATCCAGGTAACCCTGAACTCTAAAGGAGAGAGGAGAGAAAAGATTGCTGCTGCTGCTGCCCTGGTCACTCTGTCAACAAATCAATGAAAGAGCTCAATATCTACAACGAGAGCTTCAAATGCTGCATCATTTCGTCATCCTCAACAAGTTACTAGGCAGCTTCCCTGCCCTTGATTTCAGTTCCAGAGAAAAAGAAACTTCTTCTGAACGCTTTGACAACATATTGGTAGAATAGGCTCTGCATAAGATCACCACAATTGCTTTTATCCTGCCAACCTAGAGATATGGTGGAAAATCTCTGGAGAAGTGATTGTGCATCCTAGGCAGCAACAACTACAGCCAGCGTTCCGCAAAGTCACAGAGAAAATCAAGAAGGATGAAATGCCATGCATGGAAAACTGCAGTTACCTTTTGTTACTACCTGAGGCTTTTCATTTTGCTGTGTAATCATTATTACACATGCACTGACTCCTAGCACTGTTAGACCACAGCTTTCTGTAGCCAAACACTGTACACATACACATACACATTGTCTGTACCACCAGATATCTCACTGGATGTATTTCTTCTGAAAATCAGAGTAGAAAACAACAGCTGATTCCTGTAGAGCTTGTGAAAGAGCAACAGTGAGACCTTCATCACCTTACTGCGCCTGAGTGGGGCTTGTAAAACTGCCCCTGCGTCATAACTCCAGACAGACTTCTCCATATTTTTCCCAGAGAGGCCAGAAGACATCTCAGGGCCAGGTTCCCAGCAGCTCCCCCCAAGCAGGTCAGGAATGAGACACCAGCACCCTTTTTGTTTACTCAGTCCTCCCTCCTTTTCTGTCCAGGATCTTTTTGGCCAATTAACTACTTAGAAGAGAGTCACATTCTGGACAACTTCAGGAATAATGAGCAGTCCCAACTTCTTGCAGCAAAGTACCACAGTTGCTTATCATGCGGATACACAGAAGAAACACCTGTACAGTATATAAATCACCTGTCATCATCCTCCCCAGAAAACTCATTATTGTAATAGTCTATAATCATTGCGATAACCAGTGGCATTACTCCTACTAACATTAATCCTGATTAGTTCATCTGGTATTAATTTGGATGTCACAATTACTTCTATGCAATTTTCCAGGCTTCTTGTGTGCTTAAGCCCATCCTGTTTTCTCCTTTGAAGAAAAAGCTGTTCATTCATCACCGCAAGACAGTCAGGCTCTGCAGTCCCAGGATTCGAACTGAAAGAATCCCTTCTTTAGGTTCCCCAGTGTCTTCCTCTTAGTGAAAAATGTACGTCATACCCCACCACTGTGGAAGCTTCTTGGTGTAAGGGATCTGTGTTTTCATTCTGTTACCTTGTGCACATTCCACAGAGCCAAGTTCAGCAACAGGTACTAACAACCTGCTCACACTGCTGGAGTCACCAAGTCCATCCAATATGTAGGGTCAGTCTTTTAAAGGGAGGGGAGTGCTGGGGTTTCCTTCACCTGCTCTTCTGTGTCTGCGCTCTCCCCTGGGCAGTGGCAGGTCCCCCAGTACCAGGCACTGGTGTCAGCCTGCAGCAGGCAGCACAACTGCTGCCGAGAGGCAAATTCTCCTGTTGGAATAGGAGTAGGGATTACTCCACTCATCACAGAGCCAAGAGTTTTACTCCCAATTCCTTCAGTGCTCTTTTACACTTCACTAGCTCTGCCTTAGATATGGCTGGAATGTAAAGCAGAACTCTGGGCTCGGAGCATCAGCTAACCTATGCTGCCCTCCTCAGGAGCCGAGCACAGCCTGCGCGGGGAATGACGGGCAGCTTTGCACAAACAGGCGCATCGAGAACCCCATTTTAGTAAAGAGAAAGAGCTTCTCAAAAGGAGGGGCCTTTTCTACGACACAAAGAGAACTCGTCTTCAGCTGATGCTCAAGGAGCAAGAATCAGCCTATCTTTCATGACAAACGCAGGCTCAGGAGATGCAAAGGGAGACACAAGAGCAGGGCAGCAGTGGCAGCAGCTACACCCACTGCGTACATCTGGGGGAGTAAACAGCTGGACGGAGATTAAGGATAACAAACCCATACTCCTTCCTTCACATCCTAATGCGGTGGACAGGACACGCACAGGGACTCCCCAAGGGCGTAGCCATCGCACCCAGACCACAGTGAGCTCCCAGCTCGATCACAGTCACAAACTCAAAACACTGGCACTGTCCTATTGAGACAAAGAACTTTGTAGCTCAGGAAGCAAAGCATCTAGAGACAAAGCAGCTGGTCCATCCAGTGACAGGAATATGCTTCCAAGAACCAAAAGGGGCTTGTCCAGTCATAAACTCCTGAAGCAGGTGTGGAAAAGGGGTAATTATCAAACAACGGGGAGATAGCAATCAAAATACAAACATCAGTGGATCACCTGAAGTGGGAACAAGGAAGGTTTTAGCATTACATTAGTACGGGGAAAAAACAGAAAGTAACTGAGAGAATTTCAACTAGTTACATTTCATTAAAGAGCTAGAATTCAGCACAATGAGGCTGCATTTGAAAGATGCTACTCCATCTGGGAAGGTCATGGTCTGCCAGGAATGCTGTTGCAGTAAAGGGTCTTTAGCTTCTTCCCATGGCACAAGAGGAAAAAGTTAGACCCATCATATCCAAAGCAGCAATCTGGAGGCAAGCTGTGGAGCATTTCAGAGATTGTGTGTTTATAGTCCAATGATATTTAATTCCTTTGCTCTCCTCTGCCACCCAGGGACATCTTTGCACTTTGCTTTTATTTATCACCAAAGTCTATTCTCATTCCAACCCACAGAGGCTGGTGAATGATGTTTATTTGTCATTCCAGAGGATCATTACTTATGTTGAACCCATTTGTCCCTAACAGAGATGTAAGATGTAGTCCTCCAGGAATTCAGAGGTTATTTAAAGTTCTTTTCCAATATTCAATTTGCCTTTTATTTATTTAGGGAGTTGTTTCAGCAGGAACCTTTCAGTTGAGAGGCATCCTGACTTGTTACCAGCACTGGCCTCAAAGGTGGCCAGAAGCTGGGGCAGGCGGGCAGGCGTCAACATTACAGATTAAAGTAGTAATTACAGCAAAGAATACAACATTAAATAAAAGCAAAAGTAGCAAAGGCAAGGAAGAAAGAGAAAACATAAACTGAAAAAATACACTGGTGCTTAGGATAATCACAGTGCAGGAACAGGAGTGGGCTCCTGAGCAAGCACTTCCCACCAAGACACCACTCACTTGAGTGTAGCTCTCCCCCCATGTGCTGTGATTGTGAGGCTGCCAGCCAGGCTGGCATGTCACCTCTCCAGGGGCCATCAACCAGGCCTGCTGTGCTGGCAGGATGGCTCTGGATCACTGTTCAGCAGAAAGGCCTGCCCAGCTGCAGCAGAGCACGGTGCTGGTCCCTCCCAGCAGCAGACTCGAGGTCCTGACTCTGCCTGACTCCACTCTGCTGCAAACACATCGCGCAGCTCTGGGCAAGCCTGCTCACCTTCAGTCAGAGGCGCTGGTGACAACGACACTTCTCAGTGTCTCACAAGAAACTGATAGATTTGGGACGGTCTGAAGCTGCTCTGAGCCTGCCTGAAAGAAGAGACTGAAGAGTCTTGCCAGCCGGCATTCACAGCCCCCTCCCACGCAGCTCACAGCACACAAGCAGCGCGGAAAGGGGCTGGGCTCGGGCAGGTACCAGGGGCTGAGCAGCCTCATTTGCATAGAGCTCCTCTGGGAATAAGGCTCCTCCCGAGTAAGAACTAGCCATGTCCCTATGCATGGCACCACAGTGCCTACCAGAAATGCTGTGGCACTTGCTTGGCAGCACCAAAAATACCTCTGCATTCTCCTGAACTGAAGGGCTTTTTAATGAGTATTAAGACAGTACATCCATGTCCCAAACACAAGGCAGCTGCTAATTATTCCCACTCCTGTTAGTTTCCTCTGGTCTCACTCTCTGATCATTTAAAGGGAAGTAGATTATGAAATAATTGAATGTTGGAACCTGCAGAACCCCATTCCAGCAGGGGATACACATTATTTACCCATAAAAATATTCCAAGGGTTATTACCCTGTAAACTGTGATTAATTAAATTCACAGGAGTTTTTTCTGCGACATGTAAATGCAAAGATTCCTGCAGAGGAAAAGCTGGGAAGCTGGTTCCATCCTAACAGCAGCACAGCCACGCAGTGAGAGGAAGCCCTGAACTTACCCCACGACTATTGTGCTATAATGTGAGCAACTGAGCGTGCAAAGCAGTGGTCAAGGTGGAAACTGGAGCGAGTCTGCTTAACCAGTCCAAATTTCCATCTAGAAAGGCCACAACCTCCCAACCATCTGGGTTTCTCCATCCTAGAGATTGCCAGCCCCTTGCACAGGCACTAAGTGTGTGGTCTTAGATCACCATCCACTGCACAGAAGCCTCCATAAACATTCTCAACTGATCATCTCAGGTAGAACTCAGAAGGGATCCTAGATACTGACTGAACCTGTTCTTCCCTTTCTTCCTCCACCCCAATCAATCAACAAATCACTGGATGAGGGCCTGACCTGCCTACCTGTGACATCCACACAACAGAGCACTTGCCTCCCAACTTTAGACCTAACTTCCACTGCTGGCAATACTGCAATATTTCCACTGCAAGAATTAAACACACCACAGCCTAGGGCTGCAATTATCTCTGATGAGCCAGAGGCAAATTTTAGAGCTAAATAAAGCCACAGTAAAAAATACCGGACCTAAGTATAAAACTACTTCATACAGAGCTTCTTTCCTAAAATGTGTCAAATTTCGGGTAACGTGGACATGTAAGAGCAGCCACATAACTTCAGATCTAAAGGCCATTTAGCTCAATATTCTGCTTCTGGTAACAGGTGGGAGAAGAATGTCTAGAGAAAAAGATAAGAAATAGAAAAGCATGTAGCAGCCTCCAGTGAGACATACACAGTTTGGAAAATTCCTGAGTCAGAATAGGGTGGATCTTTGGTGTTTAATATTCACAGATGGATTTCACTTCCACAGTTTTTGCTTTAATTTTCTGAAACTTTCAGCACCTACAGCATCCTGACACAAGGAGTTCCACAGATCCAGTATGCACAATATGAATAAGCATCTCCCTTTTTTTTTTGAGTTTGACATATGTATTGTCATGTCCTTCCTTCCACCACCAGCTCCTTCATTAACAATCATTCCTTTCTCATCCTACCTATTACACATCATTTTATATACATATATTCCAATTAATTGTCTCTTCTCCAAGGCAAAGTTCTTCTCATAAAGAAGCCATTCCAGATTTCGTATCATCTTCATCTATCTTGGCTAACATCATCTTGTTCAATTCTTTGCTTTCTGAAGTGGGGGAACAGCACTGCACAGAGTATTCAAGGTGCACAACACTGGGAATTTAGGAAATGACACAATCCTCTTACTCTTTTTTATACCTTCTCTAAGAACTCCTAACACAGTATTTATCTTTATGACTCAATGCTATGCCAGCTTTTCCATGTAAGTATTTATTTCAATCCCAGATCTCATTTATTACTTAACAATCGCCTCTCTACTCATGAATACACAAAATTAGGATTATTCCTCCTTCTGCTCATCACTTTCTAGTTCTCTAGACTGGATCACATCAGGTGCGGCAAAAATCCCTCACTGAGCACCCTTTGAGGCAAATGAATCCACAAGGGACAGACTTTGCCCAGCAGATCTCACTTGTAACTGTATTACTCCATTCATATACAGAATAAGGGTCTGAGCTATCAAGCCAGGCCGGGTGTTTCTTATCTGCACACATATCAGACAGACACTCCATGCCTGCCTTCAGCCACAAAGAACAATCATGCTTCAAGTGGCTTTCCAGCTTGACATTGTGGTTCTTTTCACACACACGCTAATCTTAGCTCTGGCTCACTCAGGACCACAGTATTTTTGCTTTACTATTTTCTTCCTCTATCATCCAAGTGGCTAGTGTCTTCTTGTTTAGCTGCTCCTACAATCAGGTCAGTCGGTCATAGCACAGGACAGCCTGGAAAAGTGCCCCCCTCCTCTCTGCAGAGGTAGCAGGAAGGTCAGAGGTGGTACAAGGAGGGAAGGTGAGCACTTGCATCCCACTTGCATGATGGTGCTGCTCCTCTGAGGGCACAGGAAAAATCCCTGGCTCCAAGGTGCCAGCCTTCAGCTCTGCATTGGCAATGGGCTCTTCATCTATGTCCACTTATACCTCCTGATAACCCTGCCACAGGAATTCCTAAAACCAGCTTCAAACCCAGGTGTTTGGTTCCACACTGAGAACAGTGGCACAGGTGCAGCAGACATTAGAATGAAACAGTGTGTGACTCAGGAGCCATTTGTCACAGAGTTTGTTTAGTTTCTCAGAGTGAAAATAACAGCAGGATATAGGATTCATCACTTTAAATTCTATATAGTGACAACCTAGCAAGTGCATTTAACAACCAAAATACACTTCACAGCCAGTAATGGATACTGTTAAAGTGTAACCTCATACTTGGATTATCAAAGGCAGAGTCTATCAATTTTTGGTTTTGTATTAAATTTGTTTTTTCCATCTGTTGAAAGTGGTTCTTTGTGATTTCACAGGACATTACACTTTATGTGTCTCATTTGCTGCACCCAAAGGAATTTCATTCTGCTACATTAAAAAATACCTTGCTACACTAGCTAAGCTTTTAACTTTCCTGAATACACTGTTCCATGTCTATCTCCATCCCAGCAGTTATCCTCTTTGAATGTATAATTTATACATATACACATAAAAATATAGTGCAATTCACATGTCATACTGCCTTTGCCACAATGAGGATTTTCTCTGTCCCTTTGTGCCAAATCCATGGTCACCATGTGTCTGAAGGGGACTTGCCTGATCTCCGAAGCACACTCCAACTTGTAGCTTTTGCTTTCCTCTGCAGTACACACAGGTGGAGAAAGGGGAAACTACGTCACAGCTCATTTTGCTGGGGATATCCCACAATGCACACTGCACACACACAGACAGTGCCTTCACTCAGGAGAGTCTGTTTCATTTTAAGGTAATATATGGGCCATTCCAGCTGGGTGTTCCTATGCCAAGGCATGACTACCTCTTAGCAGAGGATCACCCAATCATACCACCACGGCTACCATCTACTACAAGCGCCATCACAAAACCCACTTCCAAGTGCATCTTCTATCCTCCCTTAAAAGCCATGCCAACCAAACATCTGCAACTTTGCCTCAGTAGTAAGCCTGGTCTCCAATTTGTCCCAAGGTCTCATTGTCCCCAGCTCCCTGCATGCTTGCCCTTCCTATTATTTTCATTATACTGCATCAGGTCAGATCTCGATATGTACTGTGAAGGATCTTGCTACAAATTAAGTTTGGGAAGAGTTTAGTATACTGCTGAATCTAAACTTCCTACTGAGTCTTTCCCAGCAGCACTGTTGCTTCACAAAGCTGTTAACAGGGACTGATGGTAGCTTGGCAGGTGACTTGAACCTGCTGTGCAACATACACTGGCAAAAATATCTGCTCTAGGTGAACCTGCTTTAGCAAGAGGTTGAACCAGATGATCTGCAGAGGTCCTTTCCAACCTTAGCCATACTGGGATTCTGTGAAAAGCAAAGAGGGTCTAGGTCCTGCACCACCTTTTCAGAGCAGCAGTACTGTCCGTGGTTCCCAAACACAAGCTGTGTGTAAAGCACGGCTGGGTGACTTCTTGGAAAATGTAGCCCACTCCCACAGTGATGTGTATTACATTCATTTTAAAATCATTATGGAGAGAAGTTCCGGGACAGAGGAAGCTGCAGAGCATTTTCACGGACTGTTGCAACATGAAGGGATGTAAAGTGCATGCTCACTGCAATGAGCCAGAAAGTTCTCTTCTTTAAGAGCTCCAGCCTGCTTGAACTGAAGAGTTGCTCACAAACCAAGGGAGGACGTTCCTTCTCAGAAAGCAGATAAAAATACACCCACTTCAATTAATTCTCCTCACCATGGCAAGTCACTGCTCCTTTCCAGAGCACAGTGGGAACATGGCCTGATGTTGCAGGATGCCAAGACCTCCCGCCCAGGCCAGACTCCTGCACGCTCTGTGAGGAGCTTTGCTATCACTGGCACCAGGCAAGGTGGGTATGCAGCTGCTCAAGAAAAGTCAAACCCCAAATTCCACTCTATGTCAAGTGCAACATCCTGGAACAAGTCACCAGCAGAGCAGCAGGGGCTTCTGCCACTGCAGCAAGTGCACACCTACCATCCATACACCTGCATGGGAAAGCAAAACCCCTCTCCAGTCCAAGGAGGGCAGAGACCAAGACTCACAAGAGCCCCTGTGTGCTGCTGGGCACACATGGAGCAACAAACAGAGTGTCGCTTTCGATTTTCTGCCACAATTCAAACAGGGAGACCAAGCTACTCAGCACAGAGAGATGCTGGGCATTGCAGGCAAAACTGAGACATCTGAGCTTGATGTGTTCTCTCCTGCACTTTCTTACAACCTCCAATATTATAGTGACGCACAACACCAGAGAATATAATTGCTGTAGTGATTACCTACAGCCATTATATTAAGCTTGAAAATGCTCCTTTCAAATTGAACAAAGTTTTTTCAAAGTCAACAGCTGGTCCACAGCTTGAAAGCAACAGTTAAGATAAATTAAATTAAATAGGTAATAAAATCACAGACTAAATTTAATTTTGAAGCACATGCAAACTCCAACAAAGACTTTACAACATCTTTTAAAAACATATACAGAAACAAAACAACCAGCAATTATTCTGTGGTCATTAATAAGAATGTGATGTATGAACACAAAGAACTGTGTACATTTCTAAATATACTTAAAACAGAGCACAAAACAAATTCATGCAGCATTTATAGTCCTAGTCCAGGGGATAAATCAAACAGAAGTTTCAAGGGAGATTTTTAAATCTTGGGAGAAAGAAAAAAAATGTTTTTTTATACACACACACAGACACACACACACACACACACACATGTAATCTTCCTCTTAGGGTACATACATGTACATCAAGTGTGGTTAATGAAAATGACACATTCCTACCCTTAGGATAAAAAGGGGATCTGGTGTGTGCTCAAGATCAGTACAATCCCAGGACCTTGCATCAGGTCTTGAAATGCACTATTGGAACAACAGGCAAGGCTTACATTTCCAGAATGTACAGCATTAGCTAAATGCTAAGAGACTTTTCTCTGGCCTGGCCCTCTGTTTGCCATTGGGAGAACACTGTTCATAATTCCAATGGCCTCTGCCTGGCTGTCAATGAAGTGCCAAAGCTACACATCCATTCAGATGAGGCAGAGAAACCCATGCCCTGGCTTCTTTCCACACTCCTGTCAGGAAGCTTTCTACCTGCAGCAGAGTCCTAAACAGGTCGAGTGTAAGCCAGCCATCTCTGAGCCTCAGTTGTTCAGCATTTTACATCCTATGGCACTCAAATTAAAAAATGATGCAAGGATCAAGAATGCATTTTCCACCTTCTTCATCACAGCTGGGCTTTTTGCCATATGAGAAAGGTAATTTTTCATCAGTGTTCATCAGTAAAAAGAAATATCCCATATCAGTTTTCCTTGTAAATCTTTCCAGTAGGCAGATAGAGCTGATGTCAGTTTTATAGCATGTGTGTATGAGATAGGTATATTCTCCCAGTGACACACCATTTCCCCTCCTTCCTCTCTGTTTGTCCCTTGCAAACACAACAAGGGACCATGACGGAAAGAAGAGATTAGCCAACCACTTGCTCTAGGAACACCTGGGACTATGTACTATGAATGCTGCTCTCTGAGATTCTTAAGCACTTTAGATTTGCAAGTAAATTAGGCCTGTGAGTTACTGTTGTGCTATAATAATTTCTATATGAATCTTTTGTTAAATTGTTTAACTTGAGCTATCAATTAAGTGTTGTTAAGTTTAAATGCTGTTAAAACTTTAGGCCTAAACTGTCAAGTCCAGGCTCAGTTTAGCAAGGAACTTGTGACTCACCAGGAGGGTCTACCTTATTCCTTTTTATCCTTATCCTTTCCTACCCTTACCCTTTGCCCCCCTCCCCCTGTTCCAGCCTCCACATGGATAATGTTTGGGTTGATGCTGGTTTTCGACTGATTTTAGATTTTAGTTTGGTTCTTCTCTGTGTGCTTTAACCACTGTTGCCAACAAACTTGGTTGTGCTTTCACTTCTATATTAAACGTGCTTTTGCCAATACCTTTGCCAGTGATTTTTAAGCAACCTCAAAACAGTCATTCATGAGAGTTGTAAAGATTTTGTGTTTCCTTTAATGTTGAAGAAGCTGTCTGAACATGTTTGCAAATATGAAGGAAATTTGCAAATATGCAAATATGAAGGAGATCCAAGTTGATAAAAGAAAAAAAAAAAGGGAAAAATCTGCATTTTTAAAATAGTCTTACACAATTTCCATCCACAAAGGTAACTAAGACTACATGTGTAAGCAACACTGACTGTCTCAGTTGCATCTCAACACTGACACATATGTCCCAGATGGATGTTACATAATGTTTTTGTAAAATAGGCATTTTCCAGTGATTTCTGAAAGTACAATTGGGTATGCTGATGTAGCTTGCTCCAGAAAGAACACTGTGTGCCCTAGACCCACTGCAATGAGAAGAATTCCAAAGTGCCATGCAAAATGTCACCTTATCTCACTTAAAGTTATTTCATCTAGTAATATCAGAGAAATTACAACAATATGTTGTTCTACATTAAAGTACATGACAGTATTATCTGTGAGACCTGGCAGCTGCCACTTTTGGCCGAGCAGATGGCAGTGATAAAAGCACAATGCAGGGAACAGGTTGTTAAAGACATATCCGTCATTACACTGTCGTTGCACAATTACACTCAGCTCCAAGATGCCATCAGAATGCATGGCTGTGTCACTCTCAAGCAGGAAGATATTGCTTATCTGAGGAAAATTATGTATAACAATTAATTCTGTACATATTATTAACCAGATTCATTCATCTCCTGTTCAGAGGAGCAGAAAAAGCAGCCAGGAAATACATCCTAAGTCTTTAAAGTCTTATGTGTTGGTACTTTGCAGAAGGAGAGACAACCATTCATCCCCTGTAAAGGAAAATCAGAGCCAGCCGTGGCTTTCTTAGCAGCCATCAATTTATACTCCCATTTAAGGGCCAGAGGGCATGTTACCTCCCATTTTCACTTTATTACCTTTTTTTTGCAGGGAGGTGGGGGTGAGATGTAGAGGAGATATTAAATGAGTGTATTGCCCAAGGAACGTACCAGTCAACCACTCCTGGAAGCAGAAACAGGCTAAGGCACAGGTGGCAGGGCAGCCTGTCCCCACTCCATCCTTGCCCGTGGCCACTGCCAACACTGACAGGCACTTCTCTGCTGCTGTGATGACCAGTGAAGGCATACACCCAGGCATTCAGAAAGCCCGGGAAACAAGGAAATAGACCACCTCCCCTGGTCCAGAATCACAGAATGGTTCAGGTTGGAAGGGACCACAAATGGGTACTCTGGTCCAACCTCCCTGCTCACGCAAGGTCATCCTAGAGCACATGGCACAGGATTGCCGTGTTCTGGAATATCTCTAGTGAGGGACACTCCACACCCTCTCTGTGCAGCCTGCTCAGTGTATGGCCACTGTGCAGGAAAGTTCTTCCTCATGTTCAGGTGGGACTTCCTGTGCATCAGTTTGTGCCCACTGCCTCTTGCCCTATTGTTGGGCACCACTGAGAAGAGCCTGACTCCATCTTCTTGGCATCCTTCCTTTAGGGAGCGTGTTAATTCCAAAGTGCCAGGCTGCCAAAAGGGACATGGCATTCCTGAGGAGTTGAGCAGCATCCTAAAACCCTGAGCAGAAGGAATACTGTAAGAAATAAATAAGGCGGTTTTATTACAAGCAGGAGTTTCCATGGTCGACTCATGTCAGGATGCCTGGAAGCTGTATTGTTTGGGTGGTTGGAGAGTCATTTAGTTATCAGGGACTAAAAGTTTGCTTGCAGCTACTGCTGCTTACTTACTGCTGTTTGCCGTTACTTATTGCTGTTGCCTATAGTTACAGTACAGAGGCCAGCCAGGAGGCCGGTAAGACAATGGGACCAGCCAGGGCTCACTGCCGAGGGACCACGCGGCCAGGACAGGTGACAGGTCAGTTAAGACAACCAATGGACTGGCAAAGGGCAGTGCGAGCCAGCCCTGAGACCCAATCGAGTCCAAGAAGAGGGGCTATATCACCTTTTAAAGAAGAAAAGGAGCGGGGCTCGCCATGGGAGGAGCGAGGGCACGGTTATGTAAATCAAGAAACCTGAAAAGGACTTGTCCCTCCCATTCTCGCTGTGCTCGGACCTGCCGATTCATCCAACGCGTTGTAATTAAAGTTCTTTCTTTCACTTTATTTGGCCGTCTTCAAAATTTTAATTAGAGATATTTCTCACAATACCTTTAGCGTTACTGTTGTGCTCCTGCAGTGACTGTCCAAGAAATTAGTCAGTGTAAGTACAGACCTCATTAGGGTAGCAGAGAGGACCTGGTCACAGCACAACTGGGATGTGAGACTGTCCAACAGCAGTTTCCTCACAGATTCCTTTTTGCCCACTCTGATCATCTATCAGAGAGGCCACTGAAGAAGCCCCCAGAGAGCTCCTGTGCCTATGCATTGCTGACACTGAACGAGCAAGCAGTGATGCTGGAACCAGACCCAGGGCGCTCGGGATTGCTGGACATGATGTGGCACTAGAGACAGTTTCATCTTCAATAAAAAATCCAGACAAGGCAGCCCATCGGACACAATTTTGCCCTTAAGCAGTGCAAGCAATTTAAACATCCTGACTTGGATTTATATATTTGGGGCATCTGTTTAGTTTTTATTACTCCTGGCCTCAGTTCTCACACTCCTTCACAGATCAAATAACTGCTTTCCCTACTTGCTAATTCCAACAGCTGGTTATTACTCACCAGACTCCTGCTATACTCGCCTGGGGAAGAATCATAAATAAATGTGTACAAGCTAGCAGATGTTGTCATTTTAAAAACTCATCCACCTAGTAAAAACATTCTACTTTGGACTCAAGTGGTGAATCATTGAGCATGTGTCTTGATGTCATTTTAATAAAATCCAAAACCAATCAAAGGACTTTGTTCATTCATTCCAATTAGCAAATGAGGAAAGAGTGCTATAAAGGAGAATATTGTTACAAATAAAAAATGAAATTCTGAACAGGCCAAACACCTTTCCAATGAAGACAAAGGCAAGATAAGACATAGAGCATTTAAAAAAAAAATATCTGGTATAACCAATCACTTTTCCACCACTGGCAGACAAAGTAACATCAACTGTGGGTCCTGGAATCTGTAACTGTAAACAGAGGAGAGAAATACAGATGGTTTATCAGACTTATATTATCTCCCTTAATTGTGTGCCTGTTTGTTTGGGTTTTTTTTAATAGGTAATTTCTTTCTGAATGTCAGTGCTAGGAGAAAGTGAGCTGCCTGGAGCATATCTAAAAAATAAACAGAATATAAGGGAGAAGAAAAAGTGTTAACTAAAACCCAGGAAGCAGAAGAGAAAACCTTGGTACCAACTCTTCTTCTGTGTTTTAAAAGGGACATCTTTCTGCAAGGTAAGGCAATTTGGCTTCCACAATCTTAAAAAAAATTACTTCTGATCAAAACAGCACAAGCTTCAGCGATGGTGGCATAATCCACAGAACTCTTTTATGTCCATTCCTGCAGGTTAAACAGACAACAATAATCTTTGCTCCTTGGCAGCAGGAATTAAATTCTCTCTTGCTGACTTAAAATGGAAATGTCTAGCACTGAAATCGTCCACTTTGTTGGTCAGATAGCTGACACAAAATCTCTGCAGTAGTTTACAGGCATTTCAAAATTAGCAGGTATTACTCTGAGGTTAGCTGCTCTGAGAGCAAAACTTCCCAATTCAGCCTTTCCAAATCTTTTGGGTTTTTTCCCAATAAAGATAATTTCAACCAAGTTACTATGATGCAGCATGACATTATGAGCTTTTAGAGGATTTTCCTCCTAGACTAAAGGCCAGACACAATACAAGACAGTACACACCTTAAGACCAGTCTTCATTAGCTCAGCAGATATACAGCCCTTTCAAGACTACTGATGCTGCATCAACGTTCAAACCACTGTATCAAAATCTGACTGACTAGAAATAATTGTCTTCCAGTGTATGCTCAAAGAGGAACACTAAGCCTCCCTGAATACCCAAAAACTAAAATCTACTCCCATTTGGTTCTTCACCTACAGTAAAACTGATAAACCTCATCGTGGCCTCAATGCCTCACCACTGTACTGGTATACATGTTCAGAACTTGGTGTTATTTTAAATACCAGACAGAAAATCATAATCTTCAAAGCACAATTTGTGAAAATATAATTAATATTTAAACTAGGAAAACTACTCTTTGATGAGAATTGTATTAATCAACTTAAATACAAATATCAAAGTTAACAGAAATTGCAATAAAAACAGGACAGTCCATGAGCACAAGACTAGAACACTTGCTAGCATCTTAAGTTACAAATACTGAATACAGGGTCTAACAAATTCTCCTTGCCAGTTAAATACTTTCTCCTACAGCAGCATATATTAACATTTAGTAGTCAAGGAGGAGAAAATTCTGAATGAAGGTGCTAAAATCACACTGTCACAGGAGGAATTTATGGTGCCAAGAGAAAGGTAGTCAGAAGACAGAGAATAGATGGGCCAGTGTGATAAGCAATGCTCAAGTCTGAAGTGTGAGAGCAGAAGTGATCCTTCAAGGGGAGAGCTGGGAGTGGGGGGAGAGCCACCTGCAACAGCAACAGGAAGACTCACACCATTTAAATTTTTTTTTTTTTTGGAAAGCACTAGTGACTGAGCATGGACAAGGAAGAGTGAGTGTCTCAATGCAAAAAGTGATGATTTTAACTTTTTCTGTAAATGTAGGATTTTGCATCACGTCTGAAGATTTCAAGCCTGGCCAAATAACACTTTTTCATGAGCTACAAATTCCTCATTTGTTGTTATGATGGTTTAGACTTTGGTTCACCATGTTAAGATATTCCTCAGTTGCTGAATTTTAAGTGAAATACTTTTTGTCTTTGCAGTCAAGTATTACGCCCTGAGAACATGTTCAGGGCACATTATCAAAGCAAGCCGTGGCTGAATGATGCCGTGCCCGGTGCGTTAGAAGACTGAGGTGTATATTCCGAGCCCATTAACATCGAGCAGCCGAGCCAGCGAGAGGACACGGGCTCGGGGTCGCGATGGGCTCCGCTCGGGCTCCTCGAGCACACGCGGGGTCCCGAGCAGGGACGTTTCTTTCCAGCACAGAAGGCCAGCAGGGAACAGCGCATCTCCCCGTGCTCCAGCAGTCACCCCCTGCTTCCAGAGCGCAGGCAGCCACCTCCTCATCAGAGAACGGGACCTTCCCCGAGCCTGTGCGCTCCCCTTTACTGAGAACGGCAACGTCGGTCCCAGTCAGTCAATTCCAGCGGGCTCGCTGGTCAAGGGAGCGAGTGACACATGCAGAGATGGAGCTTTGCGGTACGAGACAGAGAACGATGCCGGCACGGTAGGGCCGAAAGCGCGGACCGCCGCGCCACCCGGGCTGGCCCCGCCGCCCCTCGAGGCCAACGCTCCTCCCGCGCCCGGCCCGGCCCGGCAGCGCCCCCGCGCGGGCGCCAGCGGAGATGCGGCCATGGCGGCGGCCGGCGGCGCGGAGGGCGCAGGCAGTGGCCCCGCGCTGTGGGCCGAGGTGCGGGCGCTGCTTCCTTGCGCCGAGGAGGGGCTGACCTTGGCGCTGAGCGGGGAGGTGGAGGGCTGCGTCCTGCCGCTGCTGCGGCGCGCCCGCGCGCTGCTCTACAGCCAGCCGGGCCCGCCCGAGGCGGCGGCAGCGGCGGCGCTGGGGCGCCTCAGCGACGTCCTGCGCGACTATTCCTGGGAGAAGCTGAACGCCGTGCCTTGGAGGGAGGTCGGCAAGGGCTGGCGGCAGGTCTACGCCTACGGCTGCCTCTTCGGGGCCCTGGCCGAGGTGGCCGCGGGCCGCCCGCGGGCCGCCGTGCGCCTCTGCGACCTGGGGCTCCTGCTCGGTGCCGCCGTCCTGGACAACGTCCTGGCGCGCCTGGTGCGCGCGCTGCAGCTGCGCCTGCCCCGCCAGATGGCGCCGCGGGACCGGCCCCGCGCACAGGTACCGCCCGCCCCCCCGCCCGGGTCACCCGCCTCGAACCCCCCTCCTTCCCGGCCTCGAACCCCCCTCCTTCCCGGCCTCGAACCCCCCCTCCTTCCCGGCCTCGGAACCCCCCTCCTTCCCGGCCTCGAACCCCCCCTCCTTCCCGGCCTCCAGCCTCCACGGGGGTCTCTGCCGCGTGTTGAGGGGGAACGTCCCTTCCAGAGGGTCCGGCCGGAGCGGCCCCCGCCGCCCCTCACGGTGCAGCCGGAGGAGGCGATTCCACACCTTCACTGCCCTTCGCTGGAGCACTTCAGAGACAACTACCTCCTTCCCGAGCGGCCCGTGGTCCTGGAGGGCGTCATGGACCACTGGCCGTGTATGAAGAAGTGGAGGTGAGAAAGAAGTTTCTTCCTTGTCCAAGTCAAGGTACGATCGTTCCCTGTGTTGGGTATCTTGGTGATCGGTAGAGCAGCAGAGACCTTTGCAGAGGATGGACACTGTGGGCAGTGAGTTTTGCTGGCAGCACCTTTCTACTTCTCTGTGGAAGTGGCTTCATAGATAAGGGAAGCATTCAGAGCATCACACAGCAAGAGCCAGACTGAGCCAGGGCGAAGGTGACCCTCCGCCCAGCCTGGGGCTGTCCCGGGAGCCCAGTGGCGAATCGGTGGTGCAGTGTGTTGCTCAGCTGGGAACTCAAAAGGATTGCACGTTGCAAAGTGCCAGTGGGCTTCTCACAGCTCAGTGGGTCTGTGATTTTTACCCCTTGGAATGTGTCGATAATCAGTGCAATGGGAAGTGAATTTCAGAGCCATGAGTCACCATGATTGACTTTTTCATTCACAAGTGCAAGCCCTGATGTTTGCTCACTGTCATGTTTGCATGTTGAGTTTCAGCCACCACCATGCAGGAGTGAGTAATAGCATTGTGCTGCCTGCCTAATGTAAGCATCAGTGCACTGAGTATTTGTGAGGCGAAGCTCATGATTCCTTACAAAAGGGGAAAAAACACTCATGCATAGTTTGAACAATTGCTTTTGTTCAACAGCCAAGGGTACAATTGACATTAAGTGAACACACTTGCTATTTTTAGGGATTTTATTCATTTTTGAGGGAAGGTACTCCACTGGGTAACTTTGGACACTTTTTAAAAGATTAACTCCTCCATTTACATAATACCATTGTCCATGGAGAGATGTGTTCCACCCATTAGAGTAATCCCTCTGGCTGTAACCAGGATGTATATTCTTGGCACCTGTGTAGGGAATTTGACACTGGCAGAGAGTTGATCTAGTATTAATGATAAAAAGATACATTTTATTTAGCAAACATGGCAGCAGGCAGTAAGAAGATTGGCTATCCCTCACCAAGAGAGACTTAATAGCTTAAATCTCCTTAGCTCCTAAGGAAACCACAGTTAACTGAGGCAAACAAGATTTTAAACCAAAATAAAATAGACAGTTGTGGGATAATGTACGCACAAACCAGCCTGCTGATTTCCTTGCCGCTTACATTGTTTTCTGCTGCCTTTTGTCTCTGGTTGGTTGGGTTTAGAGACAAGAAACTTGTGGTAGTAGAATTTTATTACCCTACAGGACTGATTTGGATTGATTGCCTTACATTCACAATTACTAAGAAAAGAAGTATAAAATGTAATTGAACTTTTCTTTATTTCAGCGTGGACTATTTTTGTCAAGTCGCAGGGTGCCGCACAGTCCCCGTGGAGTTGGGTGCCCGGTACACAGATGAGGAATGGTCTCAGCAGCTCATGACTGTCAGTGACTTCATCAGCCAGTATATCATGGATGAGGTGTGTTGCACTCATTTTATTTCATCTCCAAACACAGCAGCATAGTACTGTTACAGACAACAGTTCTGCTTCCAACAAACATCCTCAAAGGTGATGGTCAAGGGAGAGGGTGTGCTGTAAGCACAACTCTGAATTAAAAGGCTTGACATATTTTCAAGATCTGAAGCTAGAAATAGTTATTGAAACAATACCTAGGTTTGATTTTTACATATAATCGAATGTACAGCAGCTGGAATTTGACAAATAAATACATACATTCTACAGCAAAAGCCTGACTGGTGGAGTCTAAGTATTAGGGATCCTCAGCCAGCAGGATCAAGATCCAAATTCACATGCCACAAGGCAGAAAAATAAAAATCAATTAGCAGTTGGAATGTCCTTTTGCTTTCACAGCTGAGAATCCAAAGCTCCTCTTTCTGTTTCCTGACCTTCTGGCAGGTAGTACTGTGTGCCGTAGCAAACTGCTCTGCAGTGCAGCCCGGAATAGAGTATGGAGGTAGTTCCAAAGAGTGAAGGAGAACTGGTCTGTGTGCCAGTAGTGTCTGGCTATAAAGATGCAGCACATGCTCATGGGACTGACAAGAGTGTTGAGAGTCCATGGGGTTATAGCTCAGCTTCCTCCAGTTAACTCGAGCTAGATGACTTATTGATTATGGAGACACATATACACTCTTGCAATTTCAGTGGAGCTATAAATTGCTATTTCAGAAGACCCCTTATACTGTTGAAACAGTTCTCTGAATAGGATATTGGAAGTGGATGTTACCTATAAGTAAATTCTGTTCACCTGTAAGTAAATTAACTGACTGAGAAGTCATACACTATATGTCGCTATGTGTTTTTTATTTCTCTGCTGTCATTTCAGAACAGTGTAGGATACCTTGCCCAGCACCAGCTTTTTGATCAGGTAAAATTGAGTGAATGTTTTAATCTACGGTAAAGTGTTCCCTTCAACTGTACTAGATCAAAGGGTATATGAAGAACTCACGGTAATTATTAAGTTTCTGTTCCCATGATTTGAAAGAACGGAGGAAGAGGTTTGTTCCATTTGGCTGAAAAATATGGAAATAAACCGCTCTAGGGATTAAGGTATGCAATCCTAGTGCTGTAAGCATATACTTACCAGGATAATCACTCAGAAAGTAGCAGTTCCTCAAATTCAGGGAAGAGGTTTGGACAGGGAACAGTGTTCAGCGTTGATCACCATAATCTGAAATGTCATTCCAGTTTACCAGAATTTAGGTTGATGGGAGACATAAAAAGGAATCTCATGGAGAAACAAGCATAGCATATAAGGGATCAGCTGTTTCTTTTCCATGAACCGCAAACCTGCTTACTCTCGTGTGTGTCTCTGGTTTCTGCTAAGGCAAAGATCTCTGAAGAAAGAGAAACCTCTTTTTTTCTCCCACCTCTCCTTCCAGCAGAATCTGCTCACTAGAACAGAAAGTATGAGGACATTTCCTGCAGATTCCTAGCAGGTCAGCTATTTTTCTCCTGCCCTTGCTGGACAAGCAGGTCATTTGTTTTCTTTGTGTCAAGCCTCGTCCATCTGTTTGATGAATTAATTATGTTTGGCAAGTCAGCATGTATCCTTTTTAATGTTTATTTCTTTATGGAAATAGATCCCAGAACTGAAAGAAGATATCAATATCCCTGACTACTGCTGTCTGGGGGAAGGGGAAGAAGATGACATCACCATTAATGCTTGGTTTGGTCCAGGAGGCACTATCTCACCTCTTCATCAGGATCCTCAGCAAAACTTTTTAGCCCAGGTATGTACTCTAGTTACTCTACACATGCCATTAATGCAATACTTATTAAAAATGTTTATGGTATGTAAGTGTTAGAGACAAGGGATGCAGAAAACTCGAGGAACAATTAAAGGATAGAGAACATGCAGGTACTATTTTGTTATTACATTGCATTTGTCGTTACTGCAACCTAATGTTCAGTGTAATCTTGTAGGCCACAAGTGTTCCTCATTGAGACAGACCATTACTTACCCTTGTTTCACAGATGATAAATAGAAATCACAAGAAGCAGCTTTTCCAAAGTCACACAGGGAGTTTGTAACAGAGTTGGGAAGAACCTGGATCCTCTCACAGTGTATCAAGGAGCTTCTTTTTCTGATGTCATGGTTTAACTCTAGGCAGCCCCCAAGCCCCACACAGCCATTCACTCATCCATCAACCAGCAGGATCGGTGAGAGAATCAGGAAAGTGAAGATAGAAAACTTCTGAGTTGACATAATAACACTTTCATAGGTGAAACAAAAGCCATGCACACAAGCAGAGCAAAACAAATAATTAATTCAGTGCTTCTTATGGGCAACAGGTATTCAGCCACCTCCAGGAGAGCAGGGCCCTATCATGTGTAGCAGTGACTGGGGAAGACAAATGTCATCACTCCAAACATTTCCCCCTGCTTCCTCCTTCTTTCCCCCAGCTTTACATACTGAGCAGGATGTCATAAGTCTGGAATATCCCTTGGGTCAGTTGCAGTCCCAGTTTTGTCTCCTCCCAACCTCCCACGCGCTCCCAAATCCCTCCCCAACGTGGCCACACGAGGGGCAGGAAAGGCTTTGGCTCTGTGTAAACCCTGCTCAGCAATAACAAAAATGTCTCTATATTATCAACCCTGTGTTCAGCACAGATCCAAAACACAGCCCCACATCAGCCACTGTGAAGAAAATTAATTCTCCCCTGGCCAAAACCAGCACATCTGGAATGCAAGATTTTGAGGGGGCCTTAGGTGCATACTTTAATCCACATCAGGTTACCCAATAAAATATCTATTCATGCATGCAGAGAGATATGAATTAATATTTGCACTGTGGCCTCATTTCTGCTGAGTTTCTCTTGGTAGGCTTTTTGATGATGACTTTTAGTGCAGAATAGCCCAATAAAATACTGGGGCCCTGTGGTACTAAACAAGCCTAGAAAAGTCTTCTGGGTCCAAGCAGTTGACAACTGTAAATCCTCAAATGCTGAGAGGTGTCTTGCTTACTGGAAAGAGATTGCTGTCCCATCAGACTCTAACAAAAAATGGCTTACACTTTCACACATTTTCCAGCAGGATTGTGACATTGAACACTTTATACTTGTGCTTATTTATAGGCTGAGCCTTAGTTTCTCTGTCCCAAACAGCTGCATCTTGTGAACCTGTGTTTTCATTTGGAACTGAGACTTAATTCAGGCCTTTCTAAAGTAGGTTTTTACAACTGCTGTGCAACTCTATACGGATTGTATTTCTCTTCCCTGCTACCTGCCTGGCATGCACACACAGCTGCACTCTGAAAGCAAAGTACTGTACTATACACTCTGTGTAAAGCTTGAGGGAGATTTTTCTAATGGAAGTCAATTACAGGAGCTGTTAGACTGAGAAAAGATACTTCCCTCACAAACCTCAGAACTTGTTTTCTTCTGCTCGAAGAATGGGAGAGTATCTGCCAGTGCTGTGAAAGTCTTGGTGATTTGAACAGCAGGTGATCTGGCAGTTTTCAGCTTTCAATTAAAACTGCGCTGCCTCGTGATGCCATTCAAAGTGTGGCTGTAGAGTAGAGGAAGGCACAAGCGCAACTAAACAAAGTGCATTGATCCCTGCTGGCTGGGTGGTGGCTGCTGCCGAGATCATAGTGTTTCCAGTAATGAGGAAACCAGTAGCTGGAGATGCAGGATATTGCCCATTAACTGGTGCCTACAACCTTATAATATACAAGGCCTTGCCCATGAGGCAAGTGAAGAAAGGAGCTGTTAACATCTGGTGACAGTCCCCCAAAAAGTTCAGGTATTCAAAAAAATGTGCTGTTGGAGCAATAACCAGCTTTTTTGTCACTTCCGTACATCATCAAAAATGCCATGTAACACTGGGGTCTTTAGAGAGCTAATTAATATCCATAATCCTCTTAGGGTATGGAAGGCATCCTAAAAATGCATGTACAGCCAAAGTTATTCAGATCAATACTCTAGTAGTTTAACCAGTGATAGTGAAGAGTAGGACAGGGCAGGAGTACGTTGGTACTTATCCAGCCTATAGAATATATTTATTTGCTGTCCTTGAAGCAACAAACTCTGAATATTCAGTATGACAGCTTGGGTGTTGGTAAGATTTCAGGAAATCCTATTCTATTATGTGGGAAGGGATGTTAAGATAGAGGAAAAGCAGGTTGCTCGGGAATGGTTGAGTAGCATAACACCAGTCCAGGGTACTGTGATTAGAGTACTGACTTATCTCTTAACAGGACAGTTCCAAACAAGCATGATCATGCCTAGCCTTTGAGAAGATCTGGAATGCTGGCACAAGCAGCATGAATCTTCATGCTAAGCCTTCTGTTCCACTGGTATAAGTGCAGGAATCAGCTTTGACTCTTTCATGCTGCCATTTCTGGGCACTGACAACTTGTAGTTCGTGTGGTGTTCAGGGCAGCCAAGCCAGTCAGCTTACAAATTGTCATTTCAGCACTCTAGTGAAAGAACTAGTTTAATGATGACACAGGAATAAGAGTTTTAGGAGCATATCAAAGCTTGGCAGTCACTGTGTAGGTATCTCTGCCTGACGATATGAACTGCAATGAAGATTCAACCTCTTTATTCTCAGTTCTACTTATTTCTAGCTACATAGAGCCCAAATAATAATGTATAAATTGGGTGCCTCAAAGTTTAAATTGAAAGTAATTTGATTAAAGGCATTTCCTTCCTAAAGGCATTCAAATTCTTATCTGCTCCAAGGAACAGGTACTTGAATTTCAATAGTTTGATTTAACTTTTTATTATAGCAGTGTCTATAACTAACAAAGAGGATGTTCCTTGTAATTAGGTATATTTACTGTTAAATGCCAGGTGTGGCCCACAGCTTCCAGTAATGTACTGCTTAATGATAAATGGAAAACATTTATTTTACTATATACAGGTATTAGGAAGAAAGTATATCCGTCTGTATTCACCACAAGATTCAGAAAACCTGTACCCACATGAAAGCCAAATTCTTCACAACACTAGTCAGGTAAATAGTTGCCTGAAATTTTTGTATCTGTAATGTTACCTTATCAAATCATATTTGAGTAAAGACATTCTGCTAATGATCATTTGGGTTTTTATAGGTTGATGTGGAAGATCCCGACTTGGTCAAGTTTCCCAATTTCACAAAGGCTGCATTTCAGTCCTGCATTCTGATGCCTGGACAGATTCTGTTTATTCCAGTTAAATATTGGCACTATGTGCGATCACTTGAGCTCAGCTTCTCTGTCAGTTTCTGGTGGTCATAGCTCTGAAGCATTGTCTGCAACATTGTAATGGGAATTAGCTCACGAGAGGTTAGAAGTGGAGCAAAACCAAAAACCAACAACCTCTTTCTAAAGCATGGAGAATCGGGAGGGCAACTGGAAAGATGATGCTGCAGCCACTTCATTTTTGTAGATGTTTCTAATTACTCCTTGTGAAGAGCACGTTAGGTCAGTGTCCTGTGTGCATGTGTCCCTCAGAAACAGCCTGTGTCTGGGCACTGCCAGGGCTCTGCCTCTGTCTGCAACACCGGCTCAGTGTTATCTTCTACTTGGATTTAATAGCACTAAAGCCTGGAGTCACCTAGAGAAATGGTGACATTTTATAATGTATTTTCTCTCTGTTGTAAAATAAAGCTAACACAAAGCAAGGTACCAGTCTCCTGAATGGAAGAAGTTACTTGTGTATCCTGGTTCCAGCCAAGGACAGGGTTAATTTTTGCAGTAAGGTGGTAGTGGTTGTGAGCACTTGCCTGTGAAACTTCTCTTTTGTACACTGTGTTATTAGTATTGTAATTATCACTGTTTGTTTTCTTGGATTCCATTGCTGTTCCCAGCTTCTTCTTATATCAACCCATGATCTTCACCTTTTGTGCTCCCAGTTCTCTCCAGCCCACCCCAGGGGAAAGAGCAGCTGGTGGTTTGGAGTGTTACGATGGAAACATTAAATTGGGGAGTACCATTCCTAAACCATGACATCTTGTTAAAGCCCAGGAACATAACTGAAGTTAACCCATAGTTTAATTGCCGTTAAATAAACTGAAGCTTAGTTATACTTTCATTAACTATCAGCTGAACCAGTGCCTTCCTGAAGTGTCGTTACCAAGGACAGGAACGCTGCCATTCCAGTCTGGTGTCTGGCAGTAACGTTCCTTCTTTTTTTTATTTAAGTCACTCTTAAAGGAAGAAACATCCTTACATAAAACTGGAGACAGAAGTATTAGGACTAAAAATCTAAAGAATCTCAATATGGTAATTTTTTCAGCACTTTGTAGACATAAGCTGACATTGCCCCAAGTCCTGTCGTACTCCTTCCCAATTGTTCTGACTGTGGCAATATTCCCTCCCTTACGGAGTAAAACTGCTCGTGACCTGGCCTTATGTCAAGACAAACTCTTCTGCATCTAAAGAAGGGACAAAACTCAAAGCCAAAGTGTCAGCTGGAAGTGTTCCAACTCCAGCCCTAGGTCAGAGACCTTACATGTGCTGCACGGATTTCTCACCTGCTTGAGGTGCTACAGCAGGTGTCAGTTCCATTGTGTAGTTGACAAATAGGGAGCATTTGCTGAGAAAGGCTTCTTTGAAGAGTCCACCTGCATAAATTAGCTTGCAGGACTGACTAAAACATTTGCCTCTCTTATCCCCAAACGTGCACTGAAAGTCCCAACCCAAGAATATGGAGAACTTCAAACACAAAACAGCCTCCAAAAAAGCTGTGTAGGCATTACTGTAAATAAGAACAGGAAAGTCAACGATAATTTTATTAGAAGTACAGAAAATAAGTACACTGACCATTGTTATTAATGAATATAATACAATCTGGCTCTTCTTCCAGAGTGAGTGAAAATAGCTGTCACTGACAGCAAGTCTACTGTCATCATCTACGGCTGAGAATGGAGCTCTATGGTGACTGGGAGTTCATTCGACTCATGCCTGTAAAGACAACGAAGGTTAATGAATGACACACACAAAAAAAGCATAATATTGTATAACCTCCTGATTTTTAAAATGCTTTGTGTATTCCTGTGTTGCTGTTCACAATGTCCAATTCTCCTGGAGAAATAGGGGGGTTCCAAAGAGATTCTTAAAAGCTCAGTATTTCCTGAAGTTTTAGTGCCATGGGTTGTGCGTGTCCCCTATTCCCTGCCACCCCCCCACCTTAAGGTAGTTACGAACAACATGCAGGGTCTGCTGTGCCCCTGTGGCACAGTCTGGGCACTGTGAGGGCTTGTTACCCATGTGTGGTTTAATGTCTCAAACGTACAGCTGAAGTCAGAAAGAACTGATACTCAGTTACAGTTGTAAATAATACAGGTACTGCCATTAAACATCACAGCTCATTTCCTAGTATTACTACACTGTTTTTTTAAAAATAGATTGCTTGGTACCTGGGATGTCACAAGACCAGAATTCATTACACTTCGGACAGCGGGGTTCAGTCTGAGCCTTGAAGTACTTTCTAACACAAGGTAAATGCATTCCAATTCCACAGGATTCACATACTTGGCTCTGAAATCCAGGAGTGATGATTAAAAAATCTTTCTAACCTGTCCTTGCACGCTCACAGAGCAAGAGAATGCAGCAGTTTTGGAACAGAAATCCAGGCTGTAACCACTTATGCAAGACTAAACTGGTAGCATTCCAGTTATCACAACACAGTGTTCTAGCATGCTCTATATAACCACATTATTATATTCATGCTGAGGTCCAGACACAAGTAATTCCTGACCCAAACCCCAGGAACCCTAAGAATGAACGTGTGTCACGTGAAGACTGCTGTTGCTAAGGCCCAAAGAGGAGACTGGTAACACCTCACAGCTAAACCTGTTTCAACATCAGGGGCGCATCTCTAGCCTGCTGGTTTGGAAAGCCAGACAGTACAACCACATTTGTCACTGGGTGAGTGCACTTTCTCCAAGTTTATACTTGGAGACACTGCTCCAAGATAATTTTTTACTAAAGACAGAAGATAAAAGTGCCTACTAAGAAAAATAATGGGTTTTCTTTTAAGCACCACAACGAGATTACAATACTAGGATTTTTTAACGCATGCCTAATACTCAAAGGGAAGTATCACAAACCTCAGCTATGACCATGTGATAAACAGACATTACCTGGACTGCGAGGCTGCGACAGATGTTACATTTCCTTGCCACGTCCTGGTAGTTGCTGAGAATGTACTGTTCCATTTCAATTATGCAACGAGTATGCAGAGTATATTCTCCATTTTTCTAGGGAAACGTCTCAAGATTAGGAATTTAATTTCTTTGACCTTTTTTGACTTTGCTAACCCCCTGCTAGCAAGCATTTGACAGCCACCTTTTTCTGCCATCATGAAACTAACATGCTGGTAGTGGTACAATGCAAAGCCAAAATACCTTTGAAGTAGCAGAACTCATTTGTTTAGTGGAGCAGAATAAAGATCTCACATCTTTAACTAGTCCTTGGAAAGTACAGATGAGCAAGCATGCTCTCCTTAACAGAAGCATGCAGTTTTGGGACCCTCCGTTTGCACGTTAGAGGAAATTTTCCCAGCTTTCAACAAAATCTAGGTGTTTACTGCTTGAGGTATCTCTGGAAATCTCTGCTAAATCACTTTAACATATAAGTGACTGTGTGGCAGCAGGTTGGAGATCTACGATGCAATGACTCCAGCAGAGAAGGACTGAGGTCTGATTTGGCAAGCAATGCAGGGTTCACACGGTGAGCCTATCTCAACTGCTCCTCTCATGGAGATGTGACCATGTGCACAGTGGCCCATGCATTCCTGGTGCAGGAGTTTTCAACATGTTTGGCCTAACCACTTTTCAGGAAATTCCAAATGTAACTAACAGCACTATCACCCTGGAGAGCCTTCCCCAGCTCTCATTCCTGGCTGAAGGATGTCTGCGTGTCACTGGTCAGGGCAGAACACACAAACCCACCTGGCCCAGGTAGAAGAAACTGAAACCATTTGGTCCTGTACAGACCTACCCAAGGACTTTTTCCTTGTAAGTCTATTTCCTTTTCTGCAAAAATCACAGGAGCAGCAATAAGCACGGGCCCCCTAAAACCATTTTTGCCATCATTCATTAAAGAATAGCTCCAGTTTCACCCATCATATCCATAAGAACATGGTAGCTGGACCTACTGAAATACGTTGAATACTTGAAAGCAATTACCTCAGAGAGCCACTTATCCTCCACAAAAACTTTCAGCACTTGTTCTGCTTCCTTTTTCTTCATTTTCTTTGTCTTAAGTTTGTCAGCCAAGTTTAAAATATCTGTAGATGAGGCAAAGCCATTTTCTGATAAAAGGATTAGGTCCATCTACAGAAAGAAACATTACCGAGTATAAAAAACCCCTGCAGACACACCTTACAGTAATGTACTGATGTGCAGGTTTTTCAGCATCCATACATGTGAGAGATACTACAGAATATGGCTTTAACCAGAACTGTAAAACAAAGGCCAAAAGCTGAAACAGTCATTGTCCCCTTGACAGTTTTGATGTTTGCCAAGAAAACATTTCCACCAATAGAAGTGTACGTGCTGCCTAAATGAAGCTGCTTTCAGGGACCCCTCAGCACATTCAACAGTGACAGATCTGTTTTCTTTTTATCTGCTCTTTGTCAACTAAGTTTTCCACTCTTGAGTCGCTAGTACTTCTGAGCCTACCTGGCACCTGAAGGCTGTACAGTATCACCAATCTTCACAGAACCTCACTGGAAACATTTCTGCTGCTCATTAGCACAGAGTCCCTGTCAGCAGTGACATGGGCAACAACAACACACCCTCTGCAGTGCTGACCTGGCTGCGTGGGGGAGGGCAGGGAAACCTCTGGGTCCTATCCATGGAGATTAGACTTCTGCAGCTGTTACACAGAACAGTCAATGCACCTCTCTTTCCAGTTTATACAAAAAATGTAATGAGTGTGCAAAAAAAAGTCTAGTGGCTGGAAAATTAAGTCCTCAGAGTCCAAGACATTATGAGAACAATTCGGTAAAACATCCAAGATACACAGCTATGATCACAACTCACATTAATGGTTGTTGATAAGAAATTAAAAACCAAATGTCCTTGAATCTTGGCCCAATAGTTCTATTTGGAACTTTAAAAAATCTCAAGTGTGTGTTTTCTTGTTTGTAAAGCAGCATTCTGACTAGTTTATTAATACAGAATTGGCTAAGCAGGAACAAGGCAAATGTCTCTATTCAAATCAGAAAAAAAAATGTTATTAACATTAAAATCTACTGCATATTACTAAACTACTGAAGCCAGTGAAAAATTCAGCAACCACAACTGAAAATCCTGAAGAAAGGTGTTTAACTTTAGCACGTGTGTGTTGAGTCCCCAGCCCCAAGGAGCACTTCCCTGGTGCTGGTTTTGCTTTACCCATAACTGACTTCCAGCAGGGAATCATTACTTGCACATACTTCCATCCCTGCCAATCCCATTCAGTCTGGGATAAACTTACGTAAAATGGCAACTAGTTTCTGAACCGCATCTCCGTTCATTTCCATTTCCATTCATTCAAAGGTGATACCTTCCCAAATAATCTGATTTACTAAATGATAACTGACATACTTACTGTTTTTCTAAACAACTCTAATTCAATTTCTGTATAGTCAGATGCCATTTTAGTTACTTCAGTTTCTGCCAAATTCACCTTAAAAAAAAAGAAATAAACTGAATCAAAGTGCCATTGTAGTTTTACACCAGAAACTGTAAAAGGCCCTCTGAGGAAAAGAATATATCAACTTACAATTAACAGAAATGTCAGTTCTTTAAGGGGAATGAAATAGGCTGATCCTTGAAGGGCAGTCAATGGTACTCCAGTCCTTTATTTACAACATTTGATCTTCCAGCCACATGTTCTCCAGAGCTGCCTCTGCCCAGGCCAAGCCCTTCAACAACCCAGATTCCCCAAAGTAACGCAGAGACTGCAGCAGAACTGACATGTCAAACCAGGCACAGTGCTGGACAGCAGCACAAACTATGTTATCAGTCACTTCTTTTTTCACTCTGAAAAACAATTGCTGATGTTTCCTGCTCTTACTGCACGTGCTACTACTATTATTAGCTCAGCTTAATTGGCAAAATGACCCAGAAAGGTTAAAAGCAGCAGTTAGTGTTAAATACCTCCTGTATGGTCTTTTGAAATTGTTATATAAGCTTCCCTCTCTGACATGTGCATTGCAAAGTATCTGGGAAACTTCTTATAGGTCACTCCTCAGCAACCCTTTTGTGCTAGGTTGATTTTTGAGTAGGAGAAAAAGAAAACTAATGTTAGAGGGCTCTGTTTTCTAGTTTAAAGATCTGTCTCAAGAAATAAAGTCTCCAGTGGAAAAGGAATCTCACTTCAGCCCTTAAGCAATGTTTATGTTAAATAACTCCAACACTGCTGTGGTCCTTGCTGCCATGTCCTACTCCCACAGACCACGGCTACAGCAGTTGATCCTTCCCCTGCCCTGTCCTACCAGCAGTTCCTGCAGCTGCTGCTGGCCCCACACAAACACAGCTGTCCCTACACAAACACAGCTGTCCCCACACAAACAAAGCAGATACCTACTACAGCATAATGTGCTCTCCCATCCTCTTCTGACATTCCTTTCCGGATCTGCATAAACAAAGGCTGCAGGTGCCTGTTAATAGTGCTGATGAAATCGTCCAGTTTATCATGTGCGTAGTAAACTGAAAATAAATAAGAAAAAGCACATACAGAGAGAAGTCAAACAATTACACATCAGGCAGATTTTTTTTGTGAAACGTTTTTTCCCAGGTAAAAGCACTAAAACTCCATGAGGCAAATTCAAACAGGGCTTTTCTATTCAGCAGATGTATCGTTTTCTTGCGCTGCTGTCTCCTGTCCTTCAGAGACAGCTCCTTGAAAGTCAGTTGAGAGAGAGTTCAGACATTCTGCCTTGCTGTAGGGAACCCACAGCACTAATCCAGTAATTACAGTGACTTGAACTAAACTGAATCAAAAATAAAACATGACCAGGAAAAATTACTATTCAGAATAGAAAAATACACCGGCTTACTTTCCTTTACACACACGTAATTCCTTGTTTCTGTGTGTTCTGTTTCACAGATTAATGGCATGTAAGTGATCAAGTTACATATCAAAAAAATTCTAGTATTGTAAAAACATGGGTGCTATCTTGTGTCGTGTTCTACTAACAAATTAAATACTAGCAGCAGTTCTATCACAGACATAATTAAGATGGCCTTTGGAGCTATTCTGTGGAAGTGCATGTGATGGCTCTTGCCTGCACAACACCAGCACAACCATCAGGTCCACCCAAAACAAGACTTTTGTCAGTAGCACTCCTGTTGCCTTCATCAGGCTAGGATTTAAAAATCAGGGTTAAGAAACAGCTTGTAACTTTATAAAAATTACTCCTGTCTCAAAAATACAACCACTTGTCACTAACTTAACCGTGTTCTCAGTCACAGGTCCTGCTCCCAAACACAGCACAGTGCCAAATGGCATTCCCAGGATGCTCTTGTCCAGGAGTTCATGATTCTGATATATAAGACTCCTTAAGTAAACAAAACCAAGTAACAGCAAGAACAATTGTAAAGTACAATATCAAATATAATTTTGCCACCTGGCTGGCCCATCAACAGGAAACACTGTACACACCACAATCAGGGAGTGTTAGTAACAGATCTGAAAGTGGGTATAAAATGAAAGATAACAATATCCTTTTGTTCAACAGCTCTAACATTTTAATGTGAGATGAGTGGCTGCTCCAGTACATCTTCTGTGAAAATAAGGGATATAAATTCCTCATAAAAAATAAAGAGGAGTCAGACCACACCAAAAGCTGCACTTCACAATTTTAGCATCTAAGAAGGTGGCCAAGTTACAGTTCCTGGCTCAGGAGGCCCAAAAATAGACTACTTCGTCCTGACCTAACATCTGTGGGTAAGTAGATACAAAACCAGAAGAGTCCCTGCAGAGTGGGTAGCATGGTGACAAGACAGAAGGACACTCCTAAGCCTGGCAGGAGCGCAGCTTCCAGGACTAGGAACGGGCAATACATTGTAGGTGAGATGGGACAAAGTACAGCCATCCACCAGGAAAACCTCATGTCATCCTCACTGAAACGGTTCTGCAACAGTCACTTCTCCCACAACACCAGAGAGAAATAACTGAAGTGGATTTACTTAAAAGCATTCCCTATAGTGAAGTGCTACCAGCATCAAAAATGATTTTTTTAAAATCACTTATATGTATAATCTATAAAAACCAATTCTGATAAAATAAAAAGTGGCATATATTAATCTGACATGATTAGAAGTTAGTTTACTCACTGCTGTGTTACTTTATCTTTCAGGAAAGAGAGAGGACACATATTTACAGTTTTTTAAAATTTTTAGCTGGTGTGTGTCTTTCAGAAATCCAATTTCTCCAAGCTGCACCAGAAAAAAAACACAACTTCTTCCATCTCCAAGACAAACACACCTTTATCAGTTTCACAGCAGTGGTGGTGTAATTTCCTGGCCTCTGATCCTTCTGTTATCCCCTTAGACATCAGAACCTGCAAGAACCGTCGATGAGCATCAGTCATCTGAGCCGCCATCGCAGTGTCCCACCAGGCTTCACGTGCTGCAGGAGGTGTAAGCTGGCATTAATGCACTTGTTCGTACAAAGTAAGAATACACAGTCCAAGCATATGTAAGATTTCAATTAAACTCTCTTACATTGAATGAGAGCAAAAGAGCAGATCCCCGCGTCGTCCTCAGAATGCAGATGGTGACCAGCTCTGAGACTCTGGAAGGGTGCAAAAGGTAAAGTCCAACTACTTTTAGCTACAGAATAGAACAAGGTAGGCATTGTGCTATTGCCTCAAAAAAACAGGAATGAAGCTCCTTAACACCAAGGTAGCACTAAGCATCAGGCGCTGCTTTATTGCAGTGCTGGATGCACAGGGCAGTGACTCTTGCCTGCACGCTGGCTCAAGGTGATACAATATTGAGTCTATGTAGTCTCACAGAGTCTTCTAGCGGGGTCTTTGGGCACCTGGTGGTCGTTGAGCCTCTGAACTTTGATCTAAATATGGTGTTTTCATCGAAGCTGCAGAGTTTGCTACTGAACAAGCTGGATTGGGCCGGTTTGACTTGTTACAAATGTGGTTCCAGAGCTCCCAACGTTCCACTGACCGCTACCTCCTCGTCAGCAACTTATAAAACTCTCATACCCCCAAAGCTGAAAATAAGTGTTGTGTGACAAACTCAACACCGCGCGCGGTTCCGTGTGGGATGTGACCTGCGTGGGATGTGGTTCTGTGTTGGTCGCTCCCGCTCCTCACATAGCCTGGTTAGAGCAAAGTTACAGCAAATCCTCCTCTACACGTCCTGAAGAACTCCAGAACTAACGAAAGGCAGCTAAGAAAATTCCCTGACCACTGCCCCGACCGCCTCTGGCCGAGCTCCGGCCCCGCTGCTTCGCTGCCCGCTCGGCCTCGGGCCCCGGGTCCGCCGCGGCCACAGCCCACGGGGCAACGGCCCGAAAGACCACTCGGTCGCAGAGACCGCCCGCTGCCCCCCGCCCTCGGCCCCGCCGGGACCCGCCGAGGAACCACCTCCACCTGCCGCCTCCCCGCACCCACCTCCGCTCGACAGCTCAGCGATCTCTGCGTGCGCCTGCCATCGATAGCTCCGCCCCCGGCCCCGCCCCCGCCCGGGCCCCACCCCCTCCCCTTGCCAGCTCCACCCCGCTCAGCCCCCGCCCCCTCCCTGCGGGCCCCGCCCCCGATCATGCCCGTGGCCGGTCGGGCCCGCCCCGGGCCGCTCTTGTCCCGGTTTGGGCCGTGCTGGGGCAGCGCCGTGTGCGGGGCCAGAATCGCCCCAGGCTGGAGCGGGGCCTGGCGCGGGGGCCAGACAGGGCAAGGTATGTCCGGGGGTCGGACCGGCTCCCTCTCGTTATCCGCGTCTGGCGCGCCCTTTGTACGGTCTGTGTTTTCCTCTGCGCCGGGGTTGGGAAGGAAAGACGGGCTCTCCGTGCTCCCCCTGGAACTCCCCAGGGTCCCTCTCGGGCAGGCGGCCCCGGCCGAAGCCCACGGGCAGATGCGCTTCTCCTTCCTCGATGTTGTTTAACTCGAGTGTTCATTTTGCAATACTCTGGCCAGGACTGGTTGTAACTCCCCGAAATGCCCTTCCCGCCGGACGTGCTGCGGGACGGCCCCACCCGCCCCGGGCCGCGCTCCCGGCCGTGCCCAGGCCCGCAGAGCTCCGGGCCGGGGCTCGGCGCGGCGTCAGAGCGACCGGCGCTGGGCATTACGGGCCGGACGGGGTTTCTTTTCAAGTATTGATACAGAGTCTATTTGGTGATCCTTTTGCTTTGCAATATATCTCTTGTCTCGCTTTAATCTGCGGTTATAACCAGCGCTTTAAACTAAAAGAGTAAGATTAGATGTACTTCAGTTTTTAAAGGAGCCAGTTTTAAAAAGCTATACAATTGCAGCACAGCAATTGTGCATTGAGCAGTTTTGCATATAATATCTGACCTCTGTGGTATGAGCAGGAGTTACTCATTGAGCATAACAGTTTTGCAGATTGTGCCTGTTAATGAAATGTGACCCTAATTTCCTTAGAAGACCAGAAGTTAGTACTGTTTTTCTTGAGAGTAAATCAGATTGTATTGTTTTGAAGAAACAGAAATGGTAAAGTGATTAAAGCGTGTAACTTGTGCCAGTAATCATGCAGACCTGCTTCTAGCCCCGACAGAGATTTCTTTCCTAGCTTTGGGGAAGTCACCTATGTCTTTACAACTTACTTTCGTTACATACATTGGATTTATTAGGTTTACTGCAATTTTAGTATGCTCTGTATGTGTTACATACTTTCTTAAGATTGATATTTCATTATCTGATATAATGAAAAACCTAAAATGCAACAGGCAGAAAAGCTATAGACAGTTTAAAATTTTCTCCCTTTGCAGTTTCATTAGAGCTGTTATTTTCATCCCCGTGCGTGGATCTATTTGCCCATGGGGAGGTGGTTTTGCTCTGCCCTCTATTCATTCGGACGTGCTTACGTGGTCCAGGATTCTCTGCCAAAGTTCTGTGAGTTCCTTGGAACTCCGTCATGCAACTGTATTGCTTAATAGTGAAAAGCAAATGCTTCCTCTTTTGAGAACTCCAGGAAAAAGGAGGATTTGTTTATGCTGGAGAAGTTTGCTTTTTTTTTCCCTGAGCAGCAGCAAAGGTGCTTGAGTTCATTTCAAGAAATTTATTACTATGCTCAGTCACATTTTGTCTATTCCCAGAATGTGAAAAACTCAGCTCTTGAGTAATGGTTTTCTCGAGCATTTATAAGAAATTTATCTTTCTGGTATGTCTCTTATTGCTAGATGACTAGTAACTGCCCAAGAGAATGTCACGGAAGAGTTTCCATTCTGATCTTCTATTTTCACTAACAATGTCCTTATTCCTTAACCTCTAAGATGGAAATTTTACATGTTTAACTCTTAGAAGCTAGTTTTAAAGAGTGGTCAATCATGCATGTGGGAATGGGAGAAATACAGAAATGTGATTTTCTGACAAACTTGGATTGTGATAATTTGCCTTGGAACTGAATCTGACATGCTGAAGTAAAGATTGATCATAAGTGAAGAGCTAGTGCTTCTGAATAATCTGGAAAAATATTCAATTGCTGTATTTTGCAGTAGTTTGATTTATGTTGATTATTTATCAATAAAAGGTATGGTCTTCTTTGCAAAAAAAGTGAGATTTCTGTCACTAATTCAACTGAGGAAGAGTCTGGCTGTTGCCTACCTTGTGTTTAATGTATTTGAATACTTGACAACAAATCTTGAACAGCTGTCTTAGAGAATGTTACCAGTTTCAGGAGAAGTTCCCTGGGGTATATGGTGTTGGTGCTCTGCACATCCTCTCCTGGGTGCAGTGCCCACATGCATCCTGCCAGACGGTTGCTATGTTCTCCCTATGCTAATAACTAAAGAGTTTATATGGCAGCAGAGTTTCTGATCCCTCACCAGTTTCTCTCCTCTTATGTGCCGGTGGGATTTGCCTTTTCAGACGTGAAGGGTGCTCTGTGGTTGGGGCGGAGGATATCCATCTGCCATCCACAAATACCTTCCAATGATCTCTGCTACTTCAGAATCTGACAAAGCTTCTGCAGAACGTCCAACACCTCTCTCCTGCTGATGGAGATCTTCTGAGGAATTCTCTCCTCTTTACTCTCTCACACTGAGAAAATCATGAGGCTTTGAAATAAAAACTAATGTGCCACCTGGGAACTTTACAGAACTTAGCTCACTGACAGCAAGAACACTGTCTGGACATGGAGGTTAGAAAATTCTAAGAGCATGAGAGGAAGGGACCGGAAAGTTGTATGATAACAATGTGCTGCTGAACAAATTTTATCCCTCTTTATACTGAATGCAAAGCCAAAAGCATATGAGTTAGCATAACTTCACCTGCAAATACACCAAAATTTTAAATGCCTCACATCTATTTGTAGTGACTTGAAAGCTGGTAGCCATATTTTATGCAGAATATGGACTTCCACTAAGTGGCTGCATTGCGTCAGCAAAAAAAGTCTTGGGGAAACATGCTGCTTGGTTTTTTGGTTTTGGTTTGTTTTTTGGTTTTTTTTTAAAGTCCAAAGTTAATTATTTCACCTGTTTTCACTTTATCTAAATAAATGGCTTTACTATGCTTAAGGAATTCTAATAAGTAAAAGCTGCATAATTTTCCTTCTCCCAAGTTTAGCTGGTTATACCATGATTAGGTATGTGCTTTACAACCTCTAATTATTTGCTGTTTTAATGAGTCTGCATTCTGTTGGAGCAATGCTCAGAGTTCTTTGCTAACATTTTTTTCAAGAGGGTGATATCCATATTATCAACCTACAGGTGATAGGACTTGAGGAAAGCATTTTAGTCAATAGACCAGACACTTTATTCTTAAATTCTTTCACTTATCTGAGTAAAATCATAGGGCTTTGGTGACAATGTCACTGATTTTGGTCAAGTGCTTATGCTTTTAGTAGCTCGCATGCTAGCAGCTTGCCTTTTCTAGTAGGTGAAGAGAGTAGGTCCACTGCCAATGTCAGTCTTGTATCCTCTGTCATTAAAACTTCACAGAAAAGTCTTCTAGCTGATTTGTATTCTCCTTATTCTTCTACATGTCTCGTTCATTTTAGGGGCAGGGTGTGGGAAGCAGGCACAGCAGAGAATCTGAATCCCCACATCTAGCAGAGTGATAGGAAATACCACAATACATCCTTACCTTAACTAGCACAGGGATGTAAGCTCATAATAATGTTTGCTGTTGGCAGAACTGCATCACAGCTTTTCCTGCTGAACCAGACCAGTGTCAATGATGGCAAGACTCCCAAGTGCTGCGCCATATACCCTTTGGATCCTTTTCTTTTCATATACAACAAATGAAGGTAGGTTTGTCAGTATTTTAGATTATTATACTGAAGTTTTGATTGACAGCATTTTTCCATGACCAGTAGGCAATGCTATTACCACTAATTAACTACTATAAAATTTGTAACTTCAAATGTCAGAAATAACCTTATATTAGAATAAATTCTTAGATTTTTTTTCTTTACATTGAACTTCTCCATAGGGTCTAGAAAAATTAGAAATTTGTGGAAAGGAGAAACAGGTTTAGAAAGTCATCTCCTTCCGCATTATCTGATCTGCACTGGCCACCTCTGAGATGGGCTCAGTCGGTTAGAGCATGGTGCTCATAATAACAAGGTTGTGGGTTCCATCCCCTTACGGGCCGTTCACTTAAGAGTTGGACTCAATGATCCTTGTGGGTCTCTTCCAACTGGGAATATTCTGTGAAATCTGTAATGCCTTTGGGAGGCTTTCACTGCCTGGCCTCCTTCCCCAGGCACAGGAGGCCTGAGCTTCTCCTCTCTGGTATGAAGCACAGGCAGGAAAAACCGCTGAAGGAATACTGAAGTAATTCCTAATGAAATTCCTGAATTCTCTATGCCACCATGTAGTTGCCTGGATTTGAACAGATTTGGCAGGCCCTGGCTGTGACTTGTACCTGCGCAGGGGTGGAGGAAGAATGGGATCCAGAATGTCCCAGCTGTGCTGTCGGCCTGGCAGGAGATGTTGAGTCCGAGTACTGCTGGTTCCTTAAGGGTTATTTTGTCAAGTTCAACTAGCAGAGGCTGAATATAACCATGTTTTTTCCTTGCATCTTTTATGGTGTTTGATTACAATTTAGATATATCAAGTCATGGTTTTCAGTAATGCCTTTTTATTCTCTGGGAAATGAATGGTACATTTTGCTTGCTGTAATTTGTTTTACTAGTTTTGCAGTGTCTACAGTTTCTTAGGTCTCGTTTTGTTTTATGAAGCAAATCAAAATAGTTAAAAGACAATTTAAAATAACCTGTCTCTAAAAAAATGAAGATTTATTAGCTACTGTCTTATGTACTATGAAATAGTGCAGTTGAATTAAGGAGAAGCATCAAGGTTTGCAAGAGTGCATTGGTTTGGTTGTCTGATCTGGGTAATTCCACATTTTCTATAAATGATCTATATCAAAGTTTAATTTTACAGTGTTTTGTTTGGATTTGTTTGCCTAGTTAACTACATATTTTAAAGTTTCTTCAACATGCTGTACTATTTGAGGATTAAACAAGAAATTCAATATTTCAGTTCCCTTTTTTAATAACGCTAACTCAAAGTAAGTTCTGTACTGTATCTAATTTCAAAAGGAAAGTCTCAAATATCTGAGGTTTAAAAAAAAATATGGTGTACCAGAGATGGAAAAGCGAGAAGGTCACAGCAAAAGAGTAGAGAATATAATTTGGAGTTCTGGAAAGACATGAGGACACTGAAAAGCAAGATAAAGTAAAGCTGTTAATCATCATAGCTTAACACAGCATGAAAAACTTCATTTAATTGAAGTATTCTTGAAAGCATAAGATCATTAACGCATTGAAAAATAATGTTCATCTTTAAAGGACTTAAAATGTTAGTACTTATGGCAAAAGTACATTTTAAAGTGGGGAAAAAAACCTACCAATAAAATCACAAATGGCAACCAAATATAAACAATACCAACAGGATAATGATTCTTTTAAAATAAAAAAGCATTGTGACTGCTAAACTGTTGCAGAAGTTTAACTTGCTGAGATGTAATGTAGGAAAGAAGGATTTATATTTGCACAACTTGTGCAAAAAAAGAAAGGTATTATTATTTCCAATAAAAGAGAAGTCAAACATCAGAAAAGGCAAGTAATTGTCTGGGATAATAAAAGTGTTAGCTATTTCTGACTGCTTCAGTGAGAAATGATTACACTCCAGTACCAGGGTTGGCTTACTGTTAGTCCCAAAACAACATGACCTTACTGTCACATAGCTCTTCCTCTTCCATTCCATGTCTCACTTATGTGGAGTGCATTGAAATAATAGAAAGTGAGGCTGGAAGGGATACCGAGGATTGTGTATTTTTTACTTAAATACTGACAGTGAAAGAGGTTATAAATTTGATCATGGGGAGTGCAGAGACTTTTGGCTTTCCTGTACCACCCCACCCCCCCCTCCCCCGTGCCTGGCACATTGTGACTCAGTCTCTCCTGGGCTCTGAATGCTCATAACAGTTGCAAGTAGAAGACAGAACAGGAAATACTGTGTGAAATGAAGAAAAGTGTATACTAGAAGAAAGTCTGTGGCGGGAAAATCATCTAGGCACTGGGGAGCTGCTCTGGGGAAGCAGAAGACATGCATTTGGGAAGCTTAGAGCCATTATAGGTAAAGCATGAGTCATGCCTGTAGACAGTGATCCTGGTCTTGACTGTTAATTATCTGCATTTTGGGTTTTGAGCCTTTTTTATTTAATAGATGGGATTATGTGGTTTTGTAATTAAATGCTGACATGTTTTACATAAAGCTATTGGAATTGGATCTTCTGTGCTTATAAGTCTGTGTTGGATGACTTGTGCCTTTTTATTTCAAAATTACTATTGCAGACTCTTTCTCTCCAAGATCATAGACGTTGTCTCCAGAAAGGTAGAGACAGTTGGTGACATGCCCCTCTTGCCATTTACTGAGACTCAAGAGATAGTAATGCTTTCAATTAATTTACAGGGGTTTGGTAGCTCTATTTAAATGTAAAAGCTAATGTTTCTACTTAGTTCAATTCATTCTTCTGATTCTCTTCCTTCTCACTGTATGCTTCTTCTCCCTAGTTATGACTGCAGGACACATACAAGAATTTGCATGCTTCACTGACTTTGACAAAGAGCTGGTTTGTCACTGGAAGGTGCCTGCACAAACTAACTGCTCCAAAGAATTCCTGCTCAGCTACAGCAAGGAGATTTCTGTGTCGTAAGTGCTTAATAAGATGTTACACTGCCATTGTTGGAGCTTCATATATCCTGTAGTCATTATTGGCTTTAAATCCCTCCCTCTACCGTCGGTGTCTGGGACAAAATGTAATTCAGATTATTCTTCTTGCCAGAAGTAAAATGGATTGCTTCAATTACCAGCACACTGTTCAGTGGCCTAATCTTCCACAGAACTCTCTGTTCTCTTAGTACAGAGGAGGGA
Source organism: Empidonax traillii (assembly GCF_003031625.1). Taxonomy (NCBI): domain Eukaryota; kingdom Metazoa; phylum Chordata; class Aves; order Passeriformes; family Tyrannidae; genus Empidonax; species Empidonax traillii. The sequence continues at coordinate 453,758 of NW_020955528.1, forward strand.
TCCTACTGGTAGGAGTGTTAGGGCTCTTACAACTTAACAAAACCCTCATTTCACGCAAAATTTTACCTTCTTCGTGAGAAATCGTAACTGATTTACCAGTCTGAAGCCTGTGTGAAAGGTACTCTCCCTTGGAGCCCAGGTGATTTTGTCTACGTGCAGTCTAACTCCATGTTCAGGCATAGACTGTGTGCCTATTCTGCAGCAGGACCAGTCACCATCTGCAAAAGAAGATCTGGGTTCTCCTGTCCCTCTCTGTATCATTTCAGCAAACCCACATCCAAATAACCTCACTCATACAATGCAGTAAGCCTATTCCTATACTGACAAGCTGTTAGTCTGCTTTTTCAGAGACTGAAGTGTGACAAAGAGTGGTAATTTTTCCTCTTGGGGTCAATCCTTAGCCTTTCTGTCAAGTTTTTTGTTTGTGCAATTCAGATATCCAAGGGGCGTCTGCAGAGGGTGGGTTGTTTGGGAATCTCAGTTTTGATTTGGAAACATTTCCTGGAACTGAGTGTGTTTGTCTCAGATTTGATTAGCTCTACACATTGGGAACCTTGATTTCACCTTTTCAAGGACTAGTGTGTCACACTCTCTAAACATCCCATAATTTTGTGCCTGTTTTTCAGAAACGTGTGTGTTCCTGAGAATGGAAAAGACAGTTTAAGGTGCACTTGCACGATACATTCAGATTATTTTGTGTCAGGCCTCACGTATGTTATAACCCTACAGTTTAATGGGACTGATATATGGAACTACAATGTTACACCAGCCCTTGTTGGTAAGAAATTGTTTAGATGTCTGGTTCCAGGCTTTGCAATCCTAGCTAACTCCTCAATGATGTTACCAGAGAAGTTTTTCCTTATCAGAGGTGGAAGGTGCCATGCTGGCTTAAATGCAAGATCTGTTTGTTTTAGGAATCTAATCCAGAATCAGGTTTCTAAGGAATGAGTATAAGTAATGGGGAAAGCAGGGAGTGATTCTCTCTCTAGCTGTACCTTCTCAGCTGTGAGGCAGCAGCAGTTTGGGGTCTTAGATTTTAATGTTTTTTACGTGTGACTGTAGAATTACAGGGTGAAGAGGAATGTGTTACTTTCAGTTTCTAGAAAGACACTAGGCTGTCCCTACTGAAACTCCTTCCGTTTCTGTCTCTGTCATACTCTGATATTTCATGCAAGTTAAATCATGCCACATGAACATAAGATTTTTTTACAGTAATTGCTGATAGATTATAAGTCAGTGATTAAAAGTGCATAAATCTGTTTTCTTACAGGACAGGTTGTAGATACAGTTCATGTCTCTCCCTAGGCTCCCAGTTTGGTCAGAACAGTGTGCGCATTGGTAACGCTTGTCACCTCAAACACTTGGAGAAATCACTCCCATACCTTAAGGCAGACCAAGGAGTTGGTTCACTTCAGAATACTAGGTTGTTGCTGCTGCTTATCAGCCAGAGAAGCAGGAACCTGCCTCGGTTTCCAGGAGACAGGGAGCCAGGACAGCTTGGCTGTTCCACAGCTGCTCCTGTCAGAGCGCAGGCTGTTCTCGTTTCTCCAGGCTGAAAGCTGCATCCAGTGCACCAAAAGGGTATACTTGCAGCTTGTTTAGCCAGCTTGAAGAATCAGTGCTTGTTAATAAATTCCTTAAAGCTGCTCTGGTTTGGCCTCTTTATCCTTGTGCTACAGCAGAATGAAAAGGGCTAAGTGCACTAACTGCGATGATATTCTGGTCTCTGGTGAATGCTTGTCACTCTGATCTCTCCGTGTTCTCCTTAATTGTATTTTAACATATAGTTAAGCCAAGGGCCCCCAAAAATCTTGCCATTGAGAAAGCTGAAAATGGTAATTTCAATCTGAGCTGGGAGGAGAGCTACTCTTCTCAATCCACGCTCTTTGGACAGCCGGTCATCTATGAACTGAAATACTGGAGGAAGCAGCACCCAATGGAGGTAAGATACAGCCAGTAGACGCTTCATTTTCAGTCTCTCTGGAGCTTTCAAGTTTAACAAGTACTCGGAAAAGCCTTGAAACCACTTCATGAATAATGGTGTAAGGGCCAGCAAGGGCAAGTCCCACAGTGTTCCTGATCATACAGAATCACGGACCATCCTGAGTTCCACAAGGATCAGCGAGTCCAGCTCCGAAGTGAATGGCCCATACAGGGGATTGAACCCATGACTTTGGCATTATTAGCACCAAGTTTTAACCAACGGATCTAATCTCAAGGTCACTTGCCCCAAGGTGATTCAGATGGGTGTTAAAGGGCTGAAACTGTTCAGACTGGCACCCCATAATGGTCTGCTGCTTGCAATAGTCAGAGATTGAAAATACAGTGCTTCTGATCCCTGAACTTCATTAGCTCCGTAGACATCAGGAAGCTGGAGGCTATTGGTGCCTCCAAGGAGCACTTGAGGCACCTAAGACCCCCTCCTGAACAATCCAGTGCTTTAGGGCTGGGCTGCTTCTGCTAGAAGAAGAACATGTGTGGTGGTATGTCACAGATACCTGCTGATGACAGCAAACTGTAGTATTACACACAGTTATTCAATTGCTCATTTGTGAAAGATCACTGAAACACATAACACTATTGGTATTTAGTTGCCATCACTAACCCTTCACCTTATAAAGAAATCAAAGTGAATTTTCTCACTTTCTTTTCAGGTTTCTGTAAAAGCAATTAACTACCAGGCAAAAAGCTTTGAGATTACTGCAAGCTCCTTGAGGAGGGGGTATGATTACGTTGCAAGTCTCAGGTGTAACTACACAGACTACCCGGCCTACTGGAGTGAATGGAGTGAAGAAGTTGAATTTCACTATGGTAATGCTGTCAGAAATAGCAGCTTGGGAAAAGGATGGTATAGTCTTCATATCCTGCTGCTCTCCTCTTGGAGTAAAGTTACAGAATCATCATGTTCGTCATTTTGTATGTAACATGAATACATCTGTAAAGGCTTCCAAAGACACTAAACCATAAAAAGGCAACTCCTGGGCCTCACAGTGCACATCTGATCTCCCAGCTCCTGCCACTCCCAAGTAACTAGTCACAGTACATTTGCTGGTCTCTGACACAACACACACCATCAGTGTTGCAGACCTATGGGGGTCTGTTGTTTATCTGCTGGAGGCTCAAAAGGAGCATTTTTTTAAGGTGCAGAAGAGCAGCAATGAATTTGGTATTGCCAGTGCTTTTATTCAGATGCACACTCACATGTAAATGTCTGGGTTTTTTTTTTCACAGATTATGAAGTGACAGCTGAAGACATTCTGCAGATGGCTGTGCCCATATCCTGCATACTGATCATGGCAGGATCTGTCATTTGCTACTTCTGTTTTACAAAGTACGTTTCATACTGGCTCAGGGTTTATAGAGTAACAGCTTACGCAGCTATCAGTATTGCTATTGATAAGCCAAATGTCTGCTAATACAGGAGCAGAGGTTTTATAAAAACTATTCACTTGCGCTCTGTCATTTTCTGAATAGTCTCTTAATCTTACTAGAATGGTCTTGTTATAGTATGGGTTTGTCAGTTTTGCTGGAGTTCCAGTAATGATGGTTAAATGTCTTTATTTCTTTTAAATTTTTTTTAGTGGTAGGTAGATCCTACCTGTTTTCACAGATAATTTCAAACATTAGAAGAAGATTAGGAGAACACGTGACTTGCGTAGTGCAGAGCAGTCACATACCAAACATACAAACATCTTTGCACTGGTTTAATGAAAAGCAGCACTTGGAGATGTACAGAACAAGCACTTCCTGTTGCTGCAATGCAGATGTGTAAGAGGGAGAGGAGAACAGAAGAGAGAAGTATACACTGATGAAACCCAAGTGGTCAAAGCAAACAATTTTCATTCTTCCCTTGCAGAGTGAAGAAAGAATGGTGGGATGAAATCCCAAATCCAGCCAAGAGCCATTTGGTTGTAAAAAATGTCAAGGTAATTTAAAAGCTTTGCAAAAAATACCTTTTCCTGATCACCAAAAGTAGAATGTGTAATAAGTGCTATTGTCTGTCTAGTGCAGGGGATACTAGATACAATTCATATGTGTCCTAAATCTCATTTGTGTCCTTATTAGTTTTCAGTTTTCTGCTACTTTGATGAAATTAAGTTCCCTTTCCATGACTTAAAGCAGACTCATATGGAAAAGCAAATGTAAGTAAGATATTAAAAAATACACATCTGCTTTACTGCATAAAGTAGTTTCCTGTTACATAAACATTAACTGTCCTTTCCTTTTGACTTCCAAAAACAGAAGTTGCAAGAACTGTCTGGCTCAAAGTTTGTCAAGCCAAAACTTCAAGGGAAAAGATAACATCAGAAATGTTGAGAAATCTTGCAGCTGCCACAGCAAGTGTGGAGAGTCATTGCCAAAAGGCAGCAATGCAGTTTTAACCCCTGATACAGCTCCCTTTGAAGACATTATTGAAATCTGTGAATGTTTAACAGACAGCGAGACTGGGAGCCAGGAAGAGACTGGCGATCAGATCACCACATTTGAGCCTTGTGAGAGCAGCATCGGTGCTTTCAGAGAGCACAATGAAGCACTAGCTAACATGTTTGATGCGCTCCTGGCAGATGAAAATAACATGCAAGATAATAAAGACCTAGACATCCTCACAGGTGAGAGGAAGACCTTCAAAAAACTTGAGTTGGAAAATCCATCACAGCGAAATCCAAAAGAAAGCGCAGCCCAGAATCAGCGGCCATGTGGTATTTCTCATACAACCTCTCTTTTCACCAAAGCCTCTCAAGATGACTACAATTGTAGTACATCCAGCAAGGAGTCAGAACTGTCGGAAGAATCCTTTGAATCTGGTTATCAGAGCTCCAGCATAAATTCTGCTTCCCTGGATGCAAGAGATCTTCAACAAATGGTTCATCAAAGCCTTTTTCTATGCAGTTCAGAAAGTGAGCAGGACTCTTGTGTCCTGATCCAGGAATCTACAAATAAACCGTTCTTTGGGACCAAAACAGACAGAATAAACAACGCTACAAACAAGAGTTTTGATACCCTTGTGTCTGCACCCATGAGGTTCTGTGGTTCTGCATATAAGAGCTTTGACTCCCTTTTGTCGCCATCTGTGGAGCCCGAGAGTTCTGCCTACAAGAGCTGTGACATCCTTTTGTCACCATCCCTGGAGCCCGAGAGTTCTGCCTACAAGAGCTGTGACATCCTTTTGTCGCCATCCCTGGAGCCCGAGAGTTCTGCCTACAAGAGCTGTGACATCCTTTTGTCACCATCCCTGGAGCCCTGTGGCTCTGCCTACAGGAGCTTCAATGCCCTCATGTCACACTCCATGGCCAGCAGTAGCCTGACTCTGTGCTTTGAAAGTGCGTGTTCCTCACAGCCTCCAAGACAATTGTCAGAGATACCAGAACACAGCTGTAGAGGTCAACCTGCTGGCAATGGGACATGTTACACCAACTACAGATCTCCCTACACTGAGCTTGACTTTCCAAACACCTGTTCAGAGCATACTGATTTTCCATCTTTCTCCACACGTGCAAATGAAGGTGCTTCAGCTTTCCTATCAGAGGAAGAAATACATAAGCAAGTAATATATCAAAATTTTCCAAAGAAAACCAATATAATTTCATGCCCTATTGCACCTCAGCGATCAAGTTATCAGCCTTTTGATAGTGCAGGTAAATGTAATGGTCCATACTGTGACAATGAGGTTATCTCATTACATGAACCCTTCATTGGTCTGTGCAACAATCTCAAAGAAGCACCTCCAGATACTGCAGTCTGTGAGCTTGACCTGAGAACAAAGGACTGTGTGTGTTTGACTGTTCAGAGTCCTGATTGCAGCATTGTCCCAGGTTTAGCCTCTAGTGAGAATGACACGCAGACCGTTAATGGCAGCCCTTGGATCGATAGCTGTAATGAGCTATCTAGTGATAGCAATGATGAAAATAGCAGCAGAGAGGAACACTGGTTGCATTTGTTAGAGCTGAACTGTCAAGATTTAAACAGCAGAGAAAGAACTACCCAGGGGACAAAACAGAACAGCTTTAACCCTACTGGCAAAGTAATGCAAGAGAGCAACAATAACAAACTGAATACTGACTGCCACTGCCACCCACACAACCACTTGAGGGAACTTGGAGATGCAGAGGGAAGTGAAGAGATGCTGAAGCATGTAGAAGGGAAGGGGAGTGGCTCAGCAGCCAGCTTACCAGCGTTGTTGGACAGCACTGAGCTAAACTTAGGCAGAAAAACTGCACAGCCCCTGGAGCTCCACATCTCAGACAAGCTGTCGCCTTGTTGTCTTGTGAATAACTCCAGTCGTTCTGATTCTCACACCATTCACAGTGAGGACTCCAGACTGGCACTTGCCATTAAAAAGAGACCAATAGAACTGTTAAGGGAAAACAAGAGGAAAAATGAGAAAAAAATTGAACTTGTGCAAGCCCTTGCCCAAGAGGACAACTGCTATATGGAAGTAGCTTAGCCACATTTGCTGAGAGCCGAGACTGAGTGAACCTTTGAAATAAACTGTATGGCAAATTGAAATGTTGCTTGTTATTTCAATCTTGACTGAAATGACGGCTGCCGTAGGTCACACATGATTCAGTGGGTTGTAGCACTAGTGCTTGCCTGGGACTGGCAGCCAGGATGTGGTGCAGGCCTCTGGGGACAGTTGGGAGTGGCACTCAGCAGCTCTACTATGTGAAGCCAGAGCTGAAGTGTGAAGCTGTGAGTGATCTCTAAAAGGGAGCAACAGCTACAGGAAGCAGGAGTTCTTAGTACAGTTCCTGTGGTTATTGCCTTGGCTATTTGTTGCTTGGGAAGCACACAACAGTGATGTGGAAGGTGCTGACACATGTGGAATTGGGACATAGGTGCAGGTCAAAGGGGATGTGACTGACTTAGTACACATCTTCCATAACTTACTTCTTTTGGGGGAGAGGCTGTTGTCCTGTGTGCCTCACCCTAGCATGGGGTGTATGTTTCCATACCTGCTCAATCAAGACATGGAATACAGAGTACTGTCGTTTGGGCTTAAGCAGTACTATTATTGGTCATTAGTTTCTTATTCTGTAAAAGCAAGCAGAATTACTTCATACTTCTGCAGCTGTAAATGGCATCAGACATTCCTAAGCAATGTTTTCCCAGAAAGCTTATCTAATGTGTGGTCCAACACCATACTTTCACGAAACATTTTTTTAGCTTGTTTTTGTCCAGTTGGAATGGGGATTATGCACGCAACTTAAAGGCTGTATATACTTCTTGTTAGATAATTATTCAAGAAATTTTACTGACAACTCTGAACTTCTCTACAGTGTTATCATATATTTTGGTATGGTAAATTCCACCCTAGTATGCTGGCAGTGGCACAAAACAGTTAAGAACCATTAAGTAATGTTTTGTGCATTAGAATGTATTCCCATTTGTAAGGAAGGAAACCATAATGCTAAACACAGCAACTGGTTTTAACATATTTTGTAAGTAAAATTTTTGTACTGCAAATCTCTCTTCCAAGTTGGCCAAAAGTTGGCCATCGATTTTACAACACTGAAAAAATGGTATGTAAGCCCAGGAAGGAGACCTGCAGTGTATCTGTATTTAGATGGGATAGTTAATATTTGTATAGGCACTGGGTTGTAGCTCACTTTCACTATGGTAGTGGTTAGTGGAAGATCTTCCTGCTCATAGCTAAGGTGCTGATGAACATGTAATTTATTTGTTTTAACCAAAAATGTCAGATTAAATTTTATTTTCACTTAGGAGAGGTTTCATTCTGTCAGAAATACTCTTTTCTTTACGTGAGGGTGATCACTGCTGTAGTTAACATCAGCACGAGTTCTGTGAGGTGGGAGGCTGTGAGACACACAGAGGAAGATGCTTTTTAGGACCTATCAGCCACAGCTGCACTGAAACAGTAAAACAACGGGATGCAGAGAGGCCATGGTCTGCCTCATAAGTAAGCTGACTCCACAAAGTCAAGTTTAAGCAAAATCCAAGAGTTAATACTGCTGCCTGGAATGGGTCACTCACTCTTTAGTAGCACAGGGATGTTCTGGGAGGTGCAGGGACATCAGTGGTGCTTTCTTCCCCTTCTATTCTTGTGCTCTTCCTTGTATTCTTTGTGAAATCCTGCAGAAAGGCTTGTGCTTGGCTGGAGAGGTCTGCTCAGGCCGGGATTGAAAAGCTGTTTGCTGTAGCACTTGATTCTCTGCTAAGCCCCAGCTCTATTCTTCCTTTCCCTGGCTTTTTTTCTTCTGCATAGCTATGCCCTCTGGTCTGCACATTTCCATCAGATGGCTTTGTGTGTGGAGGTATTCTTCCCTTTCTCTCCCTGCAGTATTCCTCTGGCGAAATTGAACTCTAACTCTTGGAGATGGGGGATCCCTGTTCCTATGCCTTCTTATAAACCAGAACTGGAGATGGGCAGCGGGGCTGGGGGACAGCTGTCTGGCTTCCCCTCGTCCTGCAACGGACACGAGGCCTGGCTACCGTGGGAGGTGAGTTCACGTTCCATGCTTCATCCCTGCCCTTTGCCATCCAGAGCAATTGCCAGGCTATGAAACCCAGGTAGGTTTCAAATGACAGGTTTCCATCCCAGACTAGTGATCTGCCTCCGGGGCAGTGTATGGGAGTTGTGGTTTTGGGCCAGCACTGAAGGATCTGAACTGAGCTCACCTCCTAGGGACCAGCCAGAGCCTGCAGAGGCAGCTCACCGTCCTGAGAGAGGAACTTCCTTCCCGGAGGCTGGAACCCTCCAGGCATGTCTTTTTCGCTAGTGGAGGGCTCCTGCCAGGACAGAGAATTACTGATCATAGTAAGTGCATTTTCAGTGGTTTTCAGTTTGTTTTGAAAGGCTGCAGTGCAAGTGGAGGCTTGTGCCAAGTTTTAGCCTAGTTGTAATGCCATTTGTTACTCTTGCACAATCACTCCACCTCCACATCCTTCTCACCTGGCTGCCTACCAAATATTAGCAACCTGACTCACCGTGAGTGAAATATGTTCCCAAGAAAAAAAGCTGGTGCATTCCCAGTTCAGGAGTAGCTAGTTCTGATGCACTTTTTCCATTGCAGAAATGCCCCAGGCTTAGCTTTTTTTTTTTCTCTTTTGAGCAGTGTTGGCTCCTTGGAAATATGCAGCTGTACAGATCAGCTCTTGGCAAATTCCCATCGATCACAAGGTTTTTTTCTTGCCTGTGGAAAACTAACAATAAACACAAGACTAATATGGAGCAGGAGCTTGAGGATGTGGAGTCAAGGTCTTGGGGGTAGGGACAAGTTAATTTAGGGCAGGGTCAGCTTTTTAAATAACATGCCTCTATATCTTGCTTTGTGACCCTGCATCATTGAGGCAGGATGCAAGGATGCCCAGGTGTTCATCCACCATGTGCTTTATCTAAGAAACCCAGTTCTTTTTAAGTGTTGCAGTGATAGGGCCAAAGGAACAAAGTGTTAAAGAGAATCAAATGAGAGGGTTGTGACATCCAAAATGCTGTTCTCTAAGGTTTATCTCTGACTGTGGAATCATGTGTCAAAACTCCTTAGTGAATAGAGGCTGAGAGGACAGTTCTCATTCTCCTAGCCATGTCTTTTCTGTAGAAAACCCCTTAGGGAACATGGCAAAACCACGACACTTGTGCAGTTTGTGTTCTAGCCCTGACAGAGGTGCTTCTAAAGTGTGTTATTTTGCACGCAGTTGCTTTCACAAGACATACATGTTTTTTACTAATATTGGGGGAACTGTGCGTGTGCAATGCCCAGGCACGTGTGGACATGCACAAACACACACATGGATCATTTCCCACCTCTGCAGATTGCTGAGTACAAGGTCTGCCCCAGGCTCCCACGTGATGATGTATCATGATCTCGCATTACTCGGAATTTGGGTTTTTTCCACCACTCTGCTGTGACTGAGCCGTGTTGTGCTGTCAGTGTCTCATCAGCCCTTGCAGCCACATCCACAGCCCTCAAGGCCCCTCCAACTGCGCTGCAGTGATGAGGTCGGAAGCCAAGCAACAGCTCAGCAGGAACTTGCTGGCAATCACAGCAGGGAGACTAGTGAACTGGTCTGGTTTGCAGGTGCAGGACTGTCATGTCTCAAAGCAGATTGTTCCGAAGCAAAGGAAAAACAGTCAAGTGAGGAAGAGAGCACTTTCCAGGTACCTCACTAACACAACCAGAGTTAAAGCTTACTGAATTGCTATACCTCAGAGTGTTTTCCCAGAGTGTCTAATAACAGCTGTCAGCAGCACCACTGGTTTGCTAAGTCCTGAATGTTCTCATTCCTTGTGACAAGCCGAGAAAGCAACACTGAGGGGAACTTTGCATCTCAAGGTGCTTTTCTCTATTTGTCCCTTTTGCTATCCTGTTTTTCTATAACATGGGAAGTTTCCATACCACTGGCTGTCTACCCCTCCAGCAAGTCTACAGGATGAAAGTGAAAAAAAAAAACCGGCTGCAGCCTTAGATCAACAGATTGGGGAACTAGCTGCTGTGGCACATTTAGTTGAATGATGGGAGAAGCAGCTGTTTACTTCTTTTTTAGCTCTTAGCCAGAATACTCTCTATAAAACTCTGACCATCTGTGTAGGAGACCTAAGTTCCTGTATTCTGAATGCAAAGTGGCAATTGTCGTGGCGAAAGTTGTTACAGTGAGCCACTGCCTGTCTTTGGTAGAAAGATGACGGTGCTAGACCTGCCCCAGTCCATGGAGTGTGACAGGCATCCTAAGGAGCTCCTGTCCCAGTTCAGTGATGGATCAGCTGCTTCCTTCATCATGCTCCATTGTATAAGAGTAGGACATTCGTAGCGGTATGATGTTTGTCCTCTGCTTGAAGTTTACTGAATTGGTGACTAATACGTAGCACTGGGACTTTCCTACTTGCTGCTGTTTCCCCAGCTCTTAGACATGGGGAAATTTGCTGTAAGCTGAAGAGTTTGAGGTTGGCTGCTTTTCCCCAGCTCAGCTACTGCTGGTTTCACTTGCAGTGAGCCACCCACACAGCAGAAAGAACTATAATGAGGTGAGAAAGCACTAGACTGTGTTCTGGGGGTAGAATTTCCACATCTGGCTCAGGGTTATAACCACTCCCCAGTTCTTGTCTTGATGCCGTAGAGTTGCTGTGAGGACCACAAATGCACTGGCCATGGAGGCAGTGCCTGTGGTGAGTAGCCAGCTGAGGTCTAGAGGAGCTGGCTCATACTGTGCTGCAAATGCTGACCAGTGCATGTGTCTGGGAGGCCCTGGGCTTGAAGGTTGTGCAGGGCAGTTTGCTGCTAGGTGGTCTGCCCCCTCTGCTGCCTGGCTGAGGTGCTCCAGAAGCACATAGTATGCTCCTACACAACATGATAGGGGCAATGAAGCCATGATGTGCCTTGTTTCCTTCACTAGAGCAGGAATTAGGACCCACAGTTTGGTGTGTGCTGCCTATTTTGTGGCCTCATTCTGAGCTGTGCTGGGCCCCTGCTACAGACAGCAGGGGTGTCCAGAAGCATCATGGATTCTTCCCACTTCTGGTCAAGCCACCTTTCTTGTTCTTATGACTTAAAAACCTTCAGCTGTGCTCCTATATTGGGTTTCCATAGCAAGATTTTGTAGCAGAGGGGGGCTACAGTGATGGCTTTTCTGAGAAGTAACCACCTTCTCACCTTTTCTTTTACAGACACTGTATATTGCTGCCAGTGACATGAGAAGTCAGCAATTGTGTCAGGACTGTGTGTTCTGTGGTTTAGGGACACAGCCAGCCATCCCCTGCAGCTTGCTGTGTGCCGTGTGAGCTGTTTGCTTTGCTTAAATGTGCTGCCACAGTCAGAGATTGAAGACAGCTGGTGTTTTTCTCTCCCTGTAAGAGGTACCAGAAGCCACCCAAGGCACACTCCACTGCTGCATCCAGCCCCAGGTGTGGAAGAGCTGCTGTGAAGCTTTGCAGCCAGGCACCATAGGTGGGACATGCTGATTTTTGACAGCTCTGGTAAACTGAAGCTCCATCGGATCCAGGTGAGGCTCTTGCCATAAATAGCTATGTGGCAGCAATAGAGCTCTGGTCTTGGTGCATCCTTGTTTGTAGAGATCTGGAGACAAAGCTGATAGATGTTGCTTCTAATAGGGTCAGGCTCTGCCAACGTGCATGAACGGAGCAAGGAGTTCTGCCAGCTCTGCTGACTCGAGTGAGCTCTGTGGGAATGCATGACTGCCTTGCTGACCTCATGCAGAGATTTTTTGCATGGTGCAGGGAGTTGGGTTTGAGCCTGAACAGAGCTGTAGGTTTCTGTTCCAGATGGTCAGAGTGAGTTCACGGGCACAGTCATTCCTGTTTCTGTTTACCAGAATGTGTCTGGTGATTTCCTAAGAGAAGATACAAGACTCTGTGCAATCTCCTCCATGCATGCAAGACATACATAATCACAGCTCTGTGAAGGTAAGCTTTTTTTCTCTGTCAGAAGCCAAAGTGATGTCCTCTTACTACAACCTTCATGTAGAATTCACGCAGGTTCAGACTTGATGGATATTGGGGAAAACAAGAGACTGAGCCCAGTGTTGGCAGCTACGAAAACTGGCAAAGGCAGAAGGGAGGCAGGAGGGCAGGGTGCTGAGGTCTCTGCAGATGGCACTCAGCATTCCCCAGACTGAAAGCAATGCACTTCTCCCTCTCCTGCAGCATCCTGTGTCAGCTCACAGCTACCACCTGGGTAGCTTTGGTGTTTTTCAACCTGCCGCTTTGCTGACTAACACCTCCGCTTTCTGCCTGGCTCATTCATATTTTAGCCCATTTCCTGAGCTTTGTGGTGGTTTCTTCTATTGCTTTCCCTTCCACTAGAACACTGTTACTCATATCTCAGCTATTTTTCTCCTATTGTAATGTATGATTATCTTCCTCCTAAATGTCACCAGCCAATATAGGTGACTTTGACCCTAGAGTTATGCCAGGTCTGTATCTTTGATGGTGCTGAGGATATTGGTTTAACTCCATTGTGACAGGAAGAAAATACAGAGGTAGTACTGTTTGTAGGGAGTTTTTTCCCCATATCATGAACTTGATAACTGCAAGTGTGACTAGTTCCCTCTCCTACAGAAAGGAATTGTCAGCTCTGATTGTTATTTTCTCTGTATGTATTCTTGCTGATAAATACCTACAGATACCTACCCTTTTTCTAGTCACGGCAAAATGTTTTTGGGTCATGAATAACTCTAGCAGAATCTACCAAGCCTTCCCTGGTGTGCCCTTCCCACTTGCTTCTTGGTGAATGTTGCCACTGCAAGCTGGGCTGAGATTACACTTTTAGTGAGTTAAGTTTGATAAAAACAGGCTTTTAGGTGCAATATCTTCAAATTTATAAAGCTATTTGTCTTAGAGTGCCATCAGTGGGCTTGTTTTAAAAATTAGCTCTGTAATATCAAATGCATACAATTGCATGGTTTAAAAGCAGTGTGGTTTGTGTCAGCCAGATCGTCACTCTTTAGACTGATCACATACTTTTCCCTCCTTCTTCTGCACAAATAACAGTACTGGCATACCTTGGAGAGTCCTGTGTAATCAGGGAGTAAAAACTGCACCACTGTCTTGGTCTGCTATCCTCACAACAGAAAGGTATTACTAACTGCCTAGGGAATATCTAGCTTAGCTGCTCAGCCTCACTGACCCTGTGCTGTCCCACACTGCACCCAACAGTGGTGACAATCTCCATGACCCACAGGCAGCATCAGCTAAGGCTAGTCTTTTCTAGAAGCTTCCTGACACTGTGCCTGTAAGTGATTCACAAAGCATACAGAAGGGAGAGCTGGTCTCTTACAGAGACTGCTCCAAAACAGTGTGAGGAGTAGCTTCTGCACTAAGTCATGGGACCTTCTGCATGCATATTCTAACAGCATAACCAGCCCAGCTACCAGCAGCTACCAGGGAAACATGGTCGAGAACCACTTGCCCTGGACTGAAAGGTCTAAAATATCTGTTTTTTCCCAGATGGGGAAAAAGAGTGGGTCAGAGGCATGGAGGGCTGAATGTGGAGCCCCCTCATCCTGCACCCTGCTGCTTTGTGCCAGCTTTACTGCTGCAGTCTTCTTGGGTTATTCCAGCTCCTTGTTCTTTACCCTCCTACCACCACACTATGCTGTGTGTGCCAAATCCCTCCATAGTGCTGCTCGTTTCCCCCTTGGCCAAGGATACAAGTATGCCTGGGCTCCTTGCAGCCCCTTTTAAGATAGGTGTAGGTGAGTTGGCTGGACCTCCCTCAGTGTCAGCCTTGCAACCTGCAGAGCCCCAGCCCAGACACAAGCTGTAGGCATGAGATAGGGCAGGGGTGAGCCCCTCACCTGTGTAGGAGCCAGACCACATCACTGTCTGTTGTCTGAAGATTGGTGGTGTTGCCCTGGTCCTGGGGCCATTTTGGGGATGGATGGAAGCTGAGCACAGTGGTGCTTGGCAGTCTCCAATGTGGCACATGCTGTGCTATGCAGTTTGGCTTAGCCCTCTAATGCCATGACACTGATGCCTCCACTCTGCAAGGGTCTTATTCCACCAGCCCCACTATGACCTTTTAGCTATGTGAGTTTTTATCGTCTCTCCCACCCTTTTCTCATGTAAGAGATCAGAGCAGTACAGTAATAAATATTGTGTGGGTGTTTGGACCTGAATTCATCACCTCCTCTCACCACATCCTTCTGTCAGCACAGTAATACTGATACAGTAGTGACGTCAATCCCCATTTATCGCTGTGTATTCCAACACACAACAGCCCTTGGTTGTTCACAAGTAGGCTTTGTTCTTAGTGCTGATGAGACCCCCCTTCACCCCAGCTCCTGTGCAAGTGAGGTCTGCAGTCACAGTAATGATTTAGCCAGGCCGGCCATGGAAGTGTTGGAGGGCTGAAATGCACAGGACAGGGCAGGTAATGTCCATGTTTCCATCAGTTTTCCCTGCTGCCAGTTTGTTGCTGCTTGATATCTGCAACTTCACTGTAAATCTTTCTTATAGCTGACATACCCTTTGTGGCCTGCCTGTCATTGCTGTTGGCCTCTACTGAACAGCCAGAGCATTCCCGTCTCCCTATTGCTTCAGCTTTGTGATTAGATGACAGTGTATATTGATAAGGAATTTTTTTCAAGAAGAGAGCTTCTTTGGGCATATAACTGGTGGACTGTGTCTTCCACTCTTTTTGAGCTTGGGTGTAGCAAAACTCATTTTCTCATGCTTGGAAATATCCTCTTTTATTTTTTCTTTTTTTACCTAAATTGAGTTCTTAATTAGTTTTTGTTTGGGTTGTTTTGGGGTTTTTGTGCATCCTATTTGTTTGTTTGTTTGCTTGGGGAGGGGGGTTGTTTGCTTCTTTGGGGTGGTTTTTTTTTAATTTGTTTTTTGGAATTTTTGTAAGTGCATACATTTCCTGAAAATACTTCAAATTGAGAGCTTAAAGTGCATCCCTCTTTGGCAGCTTATAGTATTGTATTTCTAGATCCTTAACAAAAAATAATCTTCATAAATGTCTGTGTCTGTATTGATCCTATTTCCTATTCTCTAGTGTATTAAAACCTTGTAGCATCATTTATATATGCATGTCTATATGAACGCTGATCAGTTCTATTGCTGTGGTCTTGCACACTGTGTCCTAGGATACTACAGAGTTAGCAGCAGTGGCACTAAGCAGCTGTACAATGCTTGATGTTTTATAAGAATTAAGTGACTATGTTTCAAGGCTGCGTAAAGCTGACTTGGAGTCCCCATTTCATAGACAGAGATGGTCTGAATGAGGTGGTAGAAAGGACTTTTCTAATGCCAGGCAGGGAACAAGCTCCTACCTCTGCTCATTGCCCCTTTGCCGTTCCTCCTTCCAGGTGAACAATCATGTGGTGACAGATGGAAGCAAATGGGTAAGCGTGTAACAAATGGAGGGGTGTAGGAAAGGTGGGGATCTCCATCACAGACTGGGATTGAGGTTTGCAGGGGGCCTGACTGGAGAAAGCTTCAGAACAAGGGCAGCTGTACATCTCCATTGAAATAATGAGGTTTTTCAGAAAGTGAAGTTCACAAAGACACTTCTGCAGAGCTGCAGCTTTCCCAGCTCGTCTGCCCATGTCTCGTCTGCCCATGTCTCGTCTGCCCGTGTCTCCTCACAACCTGGAGCACATCCAGGAGATCAGACACAACATTGACACTGCCTATGGTGCTCTCAGAGATTGCAGTCCTTTCCCACAACAATGAGGTTGGAGAACTCTGCAAGAGGAGGAGATAAGTGTTCTACTAATCTGTGGGCACTGGCAAGGGTAAGAGATGGTAAAGTGAAGTCCCAAGTGAGGAAGTGTTGTCTCCTTGCTTTACCTATGTTAGCAAATCCTACTGCTTTTATTTTTTTTTTTCCACTGTGTTCTTATTCAGGAACCTCCCCTCTAGATTACAATGCTGTCTGTTAATCTCCATAAAACATCTTCCCAATGAGCTACTTGTGTTTCTCGCTTTGAATTTTCCCTGTTCAGTCCTTCCTGTCTCATTGGGTTGATGGTACTGCTCTCTGAGGACTGGAAGGAAAGTAGGGGAGACACTTGAAAGAAACCATAGTCCACTAGGTAAAAGCAGCAGACCTTCCTTCATTGCTCTGTTCATTTAGGCAAGATTGGAGGTAAAATGAGGGAGGTACAGCAATCTCATGGATATAAAGTGGCAGAGGCCCTGCCAATTGGATTCTGAAACAAGTAGTGGCTCTGCCGACCTCTCTGAGGACCCAGCCCTTCCTTTCTTCCTCTGCTGAAGAAGAGGCAGCAAGTTGCCTTTCTTGGCCTTCCAGGGTGGCCAAGACTGTGGAGTATGACAGTCACAAAACAAAGTAATGCTGAGATGGGCTTATGGTACACCCAGTCTTGGCATGAGGTTGGATGAGCAGGTTTCAGATGGCAGGATAACAGGTCTTCCTCAAAGGAATGGGGATTTGGAGCAGAGCAGTGGAAGGATGAGTGGGAGTACAAGGTGGGGTTAGACAGTGGGTGGTATCTCAGTGACCAGGAAGTGCACCACCAGAAGTACTGGTAAGAGCAAGAGTTATTATACAGAGGAAACTTGGAGGGCTGGGAAGGTGATGTACGATGCAGAAAGAAAGACTGGAGTGTGGGGGAAGAGAGTTTCTGTCCTGCCACTGGCAGCAGGTGAGGGAGGCTGGCAGGATGCCTGGGGCTCCTTGCTGAGCAGGAACAGTACTTCCTGGGCAGAATATGTTTGGCAGGAGAGGAGGGGCAACAGCCGCACCACTGCTCCCACTGCAGGGCTGAGTGCTGCAGCCACTGAATGTCTGTGGCACCTCCAGAATGAGTCTCGCTGATCTGCTCTGGCACCTGGGGAGCACATCCCTGAGCTCACGCAGGGCTGCAGGGGCTTTCTGCTGGCTGCTAAATTTATTTGCTTTCATTATTTGAGTAAACCTGGGAAATTTTTTAACACCACAGATGTTCCCCACGTGGTAAAGGCCTCACTGGCTTCTCTCTGCTGAGTGACTGTTTGGGTGTTTGCTGCTGGTGGTAGAGGCAGCACAGGTACCCAAGGACCTGGATACCTGCAACCCTCCATATCAGTACAGGCTGAGGGATAAATGGATCAAGAGCAGCCTTGCTGAGAAGGACTTGTGGGTGCTGGTGGACAAAAAGCTGGATATAAGCCATCCATGTGCACTGGTAGCCCAGAAACCACCTGTGTCCTGGGCTGCATCCCCAGCAGTGTGGACAGCAGGTTGAGGAAGGGGATTCTTCTCCTCTACTCTGCTCTTGTGAGACCCCCACCTGAAGTTCTGCCTGGAGCCCTGGGACTCCCAACATGAGAAGGAACATGGAGCAGCTGTACTGAGTCCAGAGGAGACCATGGAGGTGCTCCAAGGACTGGAGAGGCTACAGACAGGTTGAGAGAGCTGGACTTGTTCAGCCCAGAGAAGAAAAGGTTCTAGGGAGACCTTATTGCAGCCTTTCAGTATTTAAAGGGAGCTGGTAAGATATGGACATAGTTTTTAGCAGAATCTGTTGTAATAGGACAAGGGGTGATTGTTTTAAATTAAAAGAGAGTACATCAGACTATGTGGCATGGCACCAAAGTGCACCAGCACAACTATTCACTGCAGTCAGTGCTGTGCATTGTTCTCTTTTGTGCCACCTGGGAGATGGTTTTTTTTTCTGGTATGTCTTTCTGGAATCCCTTAACTAAATATTTCATGTTTATTTAACCATGGGTAGGCCAGATCAATGACTTCTCACCAGCCTTGCTCATAAAGATCCACAATGACCCTCGGACTGCCCAGATGTTTAACCCTCAGCAATGTCACTTCTCATAGTGGCAAGCCATTTCTAGTTGCAGGAAACTAATGAATGAAAAAAATGGGTTAGCACTTAACCCAAGAGCCTTTCCTGTTGCATAGATAGCCTAAGGCTGCAGTCACTGCTGCTTTCTCTGTGCACATGCTGGCAAGGAACAAGGATTTCACTGACCTCGCTTGTGGCCAGTTGGCAGGGCTGTTGGTCATCCCTCCCTTAGCCCGTGAAGTAGATACATGACACAGCAAAGCTGAAATTACTCACCTAAATAAAGAACTTTTAGACACTTAATGAAAGCAAGATTACTTCTGCCTCAACCTTCATTGTATTAGTAGATGTCTGAGCTGAGCTTTTAATTGATTGTGGGGGTTTTGTTTGTGTTTTTCTTTTTTTCTTCCCTCCCCCTTCCCCCCAGGCTATCCAGTCAGAACCAACATGAGGAACAAACGGTGGCTCCAGAATATTTCGTTCTTCCTTTTATTCCAATACAGTAAGTTCTCAGATATTTCTTCCAGGCTGTACACCCACAGGATTTATCTTGGTGACAGTTGTTGCCAGCTCTGATGAGATGTGCATGAGACAAGGTTGCCATGGGACAGCGAGCACAAGATAAGGTGGCAGGGGAGAGAGTTCGATGGGATAAGGAGTGGAGTACAGGCATATAGGAAGGTGCACAGCTGGGCAGAGCTCAGCTAGGCTGCAGACTGCTGCGGGGAGCAGCACTAGCAGGGAGAGTGCAGAGACAGTGCTCGGCTTGCACTGAAATGTCTCCTAGTGACATTAGAGTAGGATTTCCCCCACCAAAAAAACCCTTTGCTGTAGCAAAGATTCTGGTGGCCAAGACCACAGCTTATGGTTGCTGTTGGCAGGCCTGCCAGGGACAGTGGAGTGAACCTCTCCTGGCCTGAGCCCCTTAGCTCAGGACTGGACTGCGTAGAAGGTCACCCACCCTTTTTCGATGGTTCCTACCCACACTGCAAACTCCATATGACTCAGAGCTGACTCTCTGAATGGGTCAGCTGGACAGGAAAAGGCAGTGACAACCGTGTCTGCAGGGAAATTTATTATCTTACTTGCTGCTTCTAGGCAGAGCATTGGACCTGCTCCAATTAAACCTAAGTTAATAGAAAAGATGCGTTCAGAGTTATATCTTCCTGTCATATGGGACCATTGTGATGTTTGGTCTGAATTTTGTGTGATGCAAGCCAGGGAATTACTGTGTACTAATTTCACTTTGGATCAATCTAGATCTTACTGTTAGAAGTATTTGAATTTTGTTTCTGAAGCTGTCAAAGACAGACATTTCATCCTAGATCTAACTGGGTTTAGGACACTTAATTATTTCTTTCCCAGTAAAAAGTTGTCCTCTTAATTTTGTTAACAGGTTCTTGGCCAAAGATACACTTGCAGCTTACCAGCTACCTAGGAATGGTAGTCCATTTGACTAATTAGCATAATAGCATAGAAGAATGCTAATTACTAATGCTAACAGCTTATTAGTACTTGCTGCCCTCTCTTAAGGAAAGCAAGAGGTTTCTAACCCCATTTTTGTAGGAGAGTAAAGTTAGGCTAAAGGAGAAAAAGTATGTTGCTCAGGACTTTGGACCAAACAGTGCTTGGACCAGGACCCTCAGAAAAATCTATTGAGGGCTCAAAATGAAAAGAGAAAAATTAATGAGAATTTTAGAACAAAATTCTGAAGTCGGTGTGAAATGAAAAAGTCAAAATGAAAAAAAGTGACACCCATATCATTTGAATAATTTACAGTTTAAAAAAGCATATGTACATCCTTGGGGCTCATCTGTTGCAAATATCCCCCAATTTCTTCTGTCCCTATCCTAACTCTTTGGAGAAATGGGTCTTGTATACAACTCTGAGTGCTGCCCAGAGCTCACATATGGAGAGCAGGGGGACTGGGAAGTAAATGTTGCGATGGGTGACATCAGCAAGGAAAAGTTGGACTTTTGTTTTCCTTTGAACTTACCCTGGCCTAGAAGTAGGCTACTCCCTCCACTGGACACCCCTACTGTGCATTGGGACTGTAAATTCAGAGACAGCTTGTTTATGGGGACAGTCACTTGATCTGGAGGGTGGAACAGGTGATTTTGGTCCATCAGTGGACATGCTGCCTGCATTCCATGTTGTTGGTGGTTCTCTGCATACAGCTTCAGCTGTAAAATTGGGCGTTGTGATTGTTGAGCATATTGTATCAGTCTGCTTTCATCATCTGCAAACAACACTGAATACAAAGCATGTTGCAAAGGGAAAGGAGGAAGCAGGGAGTGCAGCTTCTCTAACCGAACAAGCAGCAGAATGACAATGAGAGGAGAGCTTGCAGCATAGTCAGCTTCAAAGGATTAAGGTGCCTGATGGCTGTGAAGTAACAACATGTTCCCATGAGTCTGGGGGCAGCCCTGATGGTAGGGGAGGACCCATACTTGATTTAATCATGGATGTTACAAACTTGAGTCTCATTCTAGCTGACTACAGTTTTATTCCCATCAAAAAGGGGTGATACTATACATGTCAGAGATGAACGGTCACTGCAGGAGGCATGGTTTGCACCAGCATGGCATGCTGCATATCATGCAGGCCTTTCCTCACTTAGCCATTCCTAGGGTACTGGTGATAGTTTTAGTCAGTCCAGGGTGCTGTTAGGAAAGGATTCATCAATGCAGACACTTCTCATTGTGCTGCGTCTTCCCTGCCTTGAAATCCAGGGAGATAAGTGAAGTGTGTTGTGCATAGGACGGTGCTTTTGTACAGCACGTCAGATACTGATCTGTGAGCAGAGCTCCTGCAGAACAATTATAAGAGCATAAATGCTGCTTTGTGACCACTTTCAAATGATTTAGTTTTCTTAATGACCTGTGTAAATTCTACAATTGCCTCTGAAATTCTCTTTAGAAGTAATTAAATTGTGCCTATCAGAATGATTTACAGAAATTATAATAATTATAAATTTGCAATCTTTCTCCAAAATTTCATGAAAACCATCAAACCTCTGGAGCTGGACATGAGACGTATTGATGCTGCAGATATCAAGCTGTAGCAAATAGATAGGCAATGAAAGAATTACACATTTAAAAAAAAAAAAAGGTGGTATTTTAGTGAAGTGCCATGAAGATGTTATATAATAAAAACTAGACTAACAAAGAATAGTACTCAATTTAGGAAGTGGGATCATAAAAATGTTTGAATATGGTACTGCTTCTTGCTCGGGTATCATGCCTATTCTATGTGCCATATAAGTGAAGACCCTTGCCAAAGCAAGTGACTCTGCTGTAGTGAGTGTATGAGAAGAGACAGGGATAAATCTGAAAATTCAGTCACAATTTGAGCACTTTCTGATTTTGGCTGCTACAGTATTATTAATAGATTTTTGTTTGACATTTACCTTGCTGTCAATGATTTGTCATCCTGTAGAGTTGGAACACATCTTACACCCCATGACTGGAAATTTTTGTAAGGGCAGGAGGAGAGCTGTCACAGTGATCTGTTCCCTTCAGATTTAGTGAGAACCCTGGGACTGCATATGTTGATATGAAGTTCTACTTGCTTTATCATGGAAGTTGATACTGTGTTTTGTCTTTCCAAATCTACAGCTGTGTGTGGTGAAAACCTCACTTGTTTTGTGGACTACGTACAAACCCTGTCCTGTATCCTGAGAAATGACTTGGGTGCTGGCTCATACAACCTCACTGCAACATGGTATGTCTTGGTAGGATGAGCAAAGTCCAGTTAGGAGGAACCTCTTCATGGTCATAGCACAATGGTGACCTTCTGTCCTCTTTGCTCGGTAGAAATCCTGTTCTTGCTGATATGCTGGTTTTTTACTTGGTATTTCACACTTCGGCTACCAACTGACTTCTCCCTTAGCAAAGGACCCCTGGTTCCTGTCTCCACTGGCTGCTTCACTGACTCCAGCTTCCTTAGCATTGCCTGCTCTCTTACCATGGGAATACCTTGCCCTTTGCTGCTGTTAACAGTGAACTTTCACCCATATGCATTGGCAGGGCTCATGCAGGTTGTCCAGTTGCATATGGCTGCTGTTCTGCCCCAGCAAGGGAGTGGATGCAGTCCTGGGTTGTGCAGCCCTGAGGAGCATCTTTCATTCTGACAAACACTTTTCTACTTCTCTCAAAGATACTAAGCTAAGCAAATAGAAAGGGGAAAACATCTGTCAAAGTTAAAAGACAAATTATTATTTGAACATGTTGATTTTTTTTTTAAATCAATTTCTACGCCTGATGGTTCAGCAACAAATTAATACAACTACAGTATGTGGTAGATGTGGACTTATCTGTTCTGTATTTTTTAGGAATCCAGAGGAAGATCCAGAAAATACTATGGCTGCGTGCAGTCTCCTGGAATTGTCCAGGAACACCAGTCACACAGAGTACACATGCACTGTGGACATGACTGAACTCCTAGGAGATACCAAAGTCCAGGTGGAGGTTACAGAGGTAGCTGATAGACAGCAAGTGATTTCCAAAGACTTTTATTTGTCAGACAACAGTAAGTACAAAAATGGTGGATTTGATAAATGCTATCTGACTTTGTGCCAGGATAGTCTGGGCAAAGAGTGAGCATGGCAGCAAGTGGTGGGGGCTACATTTGGTGTACACTCATTTACACAGAGCACTGTGCTCTTATTGCCACTATTATGCTTGAGGCTGAGCTTAGAGCTGGCTTAGTCCATGCCTTTCATAGGGAAATTCATGAAGCAGTAGGTGATAAATTTCCAGGTGATAAATTAGACCAGTCTCATACCTAGATTACTATGCAGGAATTTGTTCTTGGCTGGATTCTAAAGGGCAAGAGGAATTGTTTTATTGCAAATGTCACCAGTCATAGAATCCTTAAAATGGTTTGGGCTGGAAGGAACCTTAGAGATCATGAAGTTCCAACCCCATGCCACGGGCAGGGACACCTTCCATTAGAGCAGATTGCTCTAAGCCCTGTCCAACCCAGCCTTCAACACTTCCAGAGATGGGACAGCCACAGCTTCTCTGGGCAAGCTGTGCCTCACCACCCTCACAGCCAAGAATTTCTCCCCAATATACAATCTTACTCTGCTCTCTGTCAGTGTGAAGCCACTCCCTTTTGTCCTATCAGTACAAGCCCTTGTCAAAAGTCCTTTTCCAGCTCTCTTCTAATCTCAAAGGAGTTCCAGAAGGTTCTTGCAGTGGACACCTGACCTAGCATGACATTATTTTGGGTGGCACAAGGTGTCCCAGATGCAATGGATGTAGCAGTTCCCCTTTATGGGGCAATTCCTAATCATCTTTCCTGCATGACAGGAAGATTGAATGCAATCATGTAGCTGACTTGGAATGCTGATATGTTCTGGTTGTGTAGCAGACTGAAGAAAAGTGGTTAGTCAGGCAGATGAGTACTGTGCAGGAATATGAAAAGGATTTTTCTACTTGGATTCTTCTGAAATGAAACTTTACTTGAAAAGTGTTTTCTTTTTGACAAATGCCATAACGTTTCAGGAAGCCCCCTTGACTCCACTGACAGACTACAGATTGGGCAGTAGTGCTTTGCATACCTCCTGAAGGTCCCCATCCAGAGGCACTGTAGCTCAGTGGTAGGCCCTGCTGGAGTTTTGCGTTACTGCTTTTCCATACATGAACATGCCCTGCAGGGATATAAAAGCTTGGGTTTTGGGCACTTAGGACACAGGGAATTACATTGAGTTTATGCAGTGTCCCCTTGCCCTCAGCTCTTCCTAATGTCTGTTACATTGAGGGGTATTTCCCCAATTTTTCAAGTGAAAATGACCTCATTGAGTCCTCTTATGTCATGAGAAGAACAAGGTGCTCTACTCTTTACATCTACTGGGAGTTATTATCCCCTCTACTATCTTCTCCTGCTCCTTAAGCAGTGAGGAGGTTCAGAGACAGGCAGAAGGTATATTCAGTGAAAACCTGGGCCTGACTTCATTATGCTGCTCAGGTGTGAGGTTCTGTGCATGGCTGAGGGGCAGGAATGCTGTGGATGTTCTCCTGTATGAGGAAGGCCCACGTGTGCCAGGGCAGTTTTGCTCCCTACTTGCTCTGCATTGCTAATACCAAGCTGGGCCATCTTGTCTGTAGTAATGTTACGAAAGGTAACACCATCCTGTCTTCCAGTCAAACCACAGCCTCCATTCAACCTGACCACTTTGTTCTCAGAGGGTTACAATATTTCTTGGGAAACTACCTACCAGAAATCTCCCTTCCACTTTTTGAATGAGGAGCTGGAATATCAGCTGCGTTATAAGAGAAGAACCGATACCTGGGAGGTAAGTGAGATGTCAGTTTACCATCAAGTAGGATGTACCGGAAAAGAGGAGGCCAGCACAACCAGGATGGCAGCACTGGTGTAGAAGAAGTGTTTTCATGGTTTAGAAAAGATGTGTTTTTTCTGCTTGACTGGACTGAAAACAGGCAAACCCAAAAATTAATCAAGAAGCAGAATTTGTGTGAGAAGTACTAGTTCCACTCCACTAGTAAGGAGAGTGATCATTCATTTGATTCTCATGCTCTGCTGTATGGAAGGCTCCCCAGTGGCTGCATGCAAGACCAGCCAGAGCGTGGCCTTGAAGAAACAACATAAAAGCAGGGGAGGTTACTTTGCAGGGCTCCTCACTGTGCAGCAGTGAGGGGAAAGTGAGAACAGTCACTCTAATCCTGAGTGTTTGGTGTTTAATCATTCACAGACTCAGAAGACTAAAGCTGTTCATGAAGATAAACGGACACTGGTGATCCTACCATGGGAACTCCAGGTGAACACTGAGTACGAGTTCCAAGTGAGAGCCAGACCCCGGGAAGACAGTGGCTACCGTGGGTTTTGGAGTGAATGGAGTCTTCCACTGTCACTGAAAACCAGCCCTGCCGGTACATGCTAACTAGCTGTCCTTGCCCTTCCAGTTAGTCCAGTGTCAGAATGCTTTCAGAACTCTAATCAAATCTAATTAATCAGAACAAGTTCTAAATAGTCTAGACAGGTATGTTAGCTTTCTTGCTGAGTACAGGAACCCCAGGCCTGGGCTGTCAGTATTGATGTTCTCCCATGGAAAAGGATTTGGTGGGCTTGGCTGTAGGTTTGGGTTCCACAGCAAGAGTGTAGCCTCTAGCTTCATTTTCAGTGTCAAATGTCCAGGGTCCTGCTTGCAGCTTTCAGAAATGAGGGAGATCTCCTTCTACTGGGGCTTAGTGTTGTCTTCAGCTGGAGGGAGGGAGATCCTGCTCTCAAGTCTGGGTTTGGACTCTAATGGTTGGTCATGCTGGCCACGGGTTTTGTTTGGTAGCCACCACTCCGCAGCACCATTTCACAGTACCTTATGCACAGAAGTACACTGATGCTTATCGCCATGAAACAAAGGCTATGAAAACAGGGAGTCTTTCAGGGCAAGATGACTGCAGTCAATGTCAGCAGCATGTGCTGAGCTTCCCTGCTCTCATTTATCTGCAGCTCAAACTGAAATATTACAGGGTTTACATGGTGCTGTGGCAGCGGGGCCAAGCTCTATTTGCTCCATTTCCAGATATCCAGAAGGGATTGGATCTTAAAGGTGCATCTTTTCACCACAGGTGGAGAGCGGCCACCAAGCAGTCAGTCAACACCATTTCTTCACATATTTCTGACCAACTGCTCTCTTCACTTCATGGATCATCTATGAGGTGTCCCTAAACAAGGAGTCAGAAACATCAGTCTTTGTGGAAGAGCTGTCCTGCCCCAAATTTGTTGGCTGTGTGTGGTGCAGCCAGGCCATGGGGCAGCTGATGCATTGCTCCTTTCATTGATGCAGTCTTCTCTGAGCATTCTCATTCAGACCTCATGTCTGGAGTACTGGGGCCCAGGTAACAGCCTCAATGTCCATATGAGAGAGTCTGGGGTAGAAACTGAGAGTGTCTCAGAATCATTTATGGTGGAAAAGACCTCCAAGATCATCAGGTCCAACCTGTGACTGATCATCATTTTGTCAACCAGAGCAGAGCACTGAGTGCCACATCCAATCATTCCTTGAACACCTTCAGGGATGGTGACTCCCTTGGGCAGACCCTTCCAGTGCCTGACAAGCCTTTGCATTGCAAATACCCTTTTTCTCCTCACCATCTCCTGCTTATTGACCAGATGATAAATACAAGGTGAGCCTGAATGACCCTTCTCTTTTTTCAGCAGTAACACAAACAGCAGGCATGGGATGGCTGCTGCTGTTTGGTGTTGTTGTGTCAATCATGGCTTCAATCGCAACCTTTCTGGCCAAACAACAGAGGTAAGAATGCTTCAGGAAGCATGAGTAAATGCTCTTATTCTATCTTGATAAAGATGGGGTGTTCACAGGCAGACTTCTTTGTATGGGGAGCATGGGCTGCTATGGGCTTGTGAGGACCAGCCAAGTATGGTCTCTAGCTGATTTCCTGCTGGGAATGAGCCCCTCTGGGGCTCTGCTGCCATTCAGCTGGTCGGGACAAGACAGTGGCACATAGAGATGAAGCAAGGGCCACCCAGCCTCCTGAGCTGCTCTCCTGGTCTTATCTGTGCTCTGCAGCTGCCAGATGGAGCAGTAGCCAGGACTGGCCTGCCCCTTTTCAAAGCTGACATAGGCCCCTCAGTGCTGGCTGGGGGCTTCTCTCCCTTTTGCGGTGCTGACACAGAGGGCTGGGCTTGTGCAGCAACAGGGCTGGCACAGCCCAGGTCCACAAAAGAATTGCATAGGGCAGAGATCTGATGTGTAGACCACAAGCCAGCTCAGCCTGAGGGGAAAATGCATTTCCAGCACTTGCTGTTTTTCCAGGAAGAAAAAAAATTGGAATCTCTTTCCGTAGCATGAATATGTATGTGCAAGTGCTGAGGTCCCACCTCCTATGAGGTTCACAAGAAAGGCCATTAGATGCCTCTGGCAGCACAAGGCATCCTTGGATCCTCAGCCACTTGTTAACTCATGAGGCTGGGCAGGTGATTTCAGTTGCTTGAAGGGATCTAGAGATGCCTTGCTTTGCATGGGTAACATGCTTAACACCAAAGCCTTTCTTTTTTTTCTCTTCTAGCTTTTGGAAGAAGATGGCTTGTATCCCAGACCCTGCTCCCTTTTTCAAACCTCTTTACTTGGCGCATAACGGAGATTTCAAGGTATAATTGGGCTACACAAGAACATGTGGAGTGGAGAACATGACAAACTTACAGGCCATTGTGCTATCCTGGGCAAGGGATTCTCTTTAGGGCACTAGGAGGGGAAATCTATCTCAAAGGAATGTCAGAAGGCTCTAGATATAGGGACCAGGGCTCTCCAGTGCCACGAAGACTTTTATGTCATGTCTGTACTGCTTATTCTCTGTAGGTGCTGTCTCAGTGTATGAGCTGAGTTCATGTGATTTGTGAAGACTGGGATCCTGATGGGAGTCAAATACTTAGGGATTTTTCCAAAGCTCCAGTCCCATGGAGACACAAAGGCCATGGAACAGACTTAATTGTAAAGCCCAGATTTCCCACTCCAGGCTCTGATGTGACAAAAGCTCAACATTAAGCACTATAGTTCTCTCTGAAGAGTCACTCATGTAGGTAATATTATGCATATTGTCCTGAAAGGATGTCCAGAACTTTGGGGGGAAATCGCTGTGATAGTACAGTGCAGCTTGACTTCCTATGAAGGAATTGTCTTTGAGTAACTTTGCCTAGCCCTCCCAAATTCTCTTCTCACCAGCCAAACTTGCTTTTGTAACAAAATAGTTTGCAAAAGCTGGAGAGTTTTCTGGAGTCCTCAGGATGTGAAAGTAAAAGTACATTGAGCATCCATAAATAATTATTTTATTAAGCTGAAGAGCAGCTCACAGTCCTGTTATCAAACTGTAAAAGTGCTGGCATATGAGTGCAGATATCACTGCCTCTTTCTGAACAAGTTCCTGTTGTTACAGCAGAACTGATCAGAGACACTTCAGTGTCTGCTTTTTCTGTCTGCTTTTTCTTAGACATTCTGGGAGAGGGCCCTAATGATCTTCATGTACTTACTTTCCCACTGCTGCAAGGCTGATGTTTGTAATTAGGTTAAACAAATAGTCTTGGAGGGGTGCTATTCAGCCTGAAGCCAGTAATGACTGTCTCCCTTCTTTCCTTCCTCTTTCAGACCTGTTATGCCTTCCTATATCTGCACCAGAGGGGTACTTGCATCCTCTGATGAGGCAGCTGGTACTAGTTGCTCTCAGGGGAAGGACCAGGTGGACCCAGTGTGTGAATTCCTGAGAGTCACAGGCTAGTGCTCACGGTTAAAATGAAAGCTCCCTGCTATACCAAGAGCCATGCTCCTCTCAGGTGAAGCCTTGGGCTTCTCTGTTCTATAGGAATTATATTCTAGTTTCTACATGGGTTGTTCAGTGCTGCTGGGAAGGGAAGGAGTCTCAGTTGCTAAAGCTGAGTTACTTCCTAGGAAATTTGCAGATCAAAGCAGCAGTTGCTCACACAGCCACAGCACAAGATGCACAGGCAGGGGTATCAAGAGGATGTGATGACATCACGAAAAAGTGAACAGACTTGTCATTTTTGGCCAACAAAAACCCAGTTGATGTAGGTCTTATTCAACTGCATCCTGCCTGCATCAAAGAAATGCAAGTTTTTGTACGTTACGTCTTGTGAATAATGTTTGAAAATTACAATAGTAATGCTCTGCTGAGAGCACTCTTGGATTGGGTAGAAAGCAGTGAAAATGTTAGAGAAAAACTTGAAACATAGAAAGGAAAGCTAAGGAACATTGTTGTGTGTATGTGAGTTCTTAGGTTCATATGGAGTGGGAATTTACAAAGAACTGTCAAGAGGGAATAAGAAATATTCTGCCCACTCAATTCTAAGAAAAGGATTTTCTGCTGTTTCTCCAAAAACCCTTTTGCACCTCAGATGCCTTCCTGTCCATTATAGCTTTAATACTAAGTTCTCTGTGGCTCACGTTGAAAATTATTATTATTATTATATATTATTATTAGTGCTTCCTGCTGTAATGAAGATTTTTTCCCCCATGCTCTCTGTCAGAGGGTAATAAATTCTGTCAGGCTGTTCTCTTCCCAAATATTTTGCTCATGTATAGTTATGCTGAGTGCAGTTTGGGACAGGGGGGCCAATAAGATTAAGGCAGTCTGACAGATGTGGCAGCACTCAGTCAGAAGCCTTCATAGTGTTTATGAAGTGCGGTGTTCTTACCTATTTTATACACAACAGAAAGCAATACACTTAGAAGAGCCTTGACACAGCTCAGCCATTAGGTAAGTGGAAGACAGGGAGCAGAACCAAGTCTTGAGTCTGTGCTGTGCCTAGCCTCAGGACTGCAGAATCCTCAAGTAGGACTTGCTGGCATTCATTAGCGGGACATGTCTAAAATTTGCTGTGATCTGAATGTCTGATTCAGGGACTTCTTCAAAAGGAACATAAACTTTTACTGTTTTCTTAAATCAGAAAAATCCAGAAGTGCCTTTACTCTCAAATGTGACTGAAGGCAAGGGACGTGTGACGTAGGGAGAATACCTGGAACAGGGCACAGTGTGATGCTAATGGTGATACACAAGGGCAAGATTCAATGTGTGGCACTCCCTAATAATCTGAATAAGTATTGCAGGTGGTGGCTACAGTTCTGCGAGGACCCCAACCCCTGCCTACTTCTGCTTCCTTCTTTTTACTGTGAAAGAAAAGGCTGTTCTGGTGCATACAGAAGATCAGAGAAGCCTTGTCCTGACCCCATTCCCAGGAAACTGAGGCAGGGGGAGTGAGAGAGCAGGACTCTGTGTGTGTTGGTTGCAAGTGCAATACATGGGGAGAAGCTGACCATCCTCCCCAAGAGAAGCAGTGTCCAGGACAAGAGGGTAGGGGCAACTTAGTGGCTTGGCCTGGGACTTCAGGCTGATTGATGACAGAATGCTGCTATGGGCAGTGGCATCCTTTGCAACATAGAGAAAATTACAAAGCCATGCAAACCTCTCAGAGCTAATTATTTTCGACTACTTCAGTCAGTTCTCCTGCAGCTGTGTCTGGTAATAACAGCATCTCCTACCCTGTTCTATTGGAGGAGTCAGTGCTTTTAGAGTTTGTCTTTGCCTCTAAAAGCATAAGAACTTTGGTCATTTCTGTGGAACCCCAAAACTTGTGATACTAACCTCTCTCTCCCTGTTTGCCCTTTTCTGCAGAAGTGGGTTGGTGCATCCCATACGAAAATGACCTTTGATTTCTTTGAATGGGGAATAGTCCTTCCAGAAGTCCTCGAAGTTTACACCACGCGTCCTTCCAACAGCACCTCACGGGAAGAGCTGCATGAGCTGAGAAAGAATCTGCCTTGCAAGACCTGTGTGTCTTGCCTGACTGCTCCAGGCCATGATAGCCAGTCCCTGTGGTCTAGTGTAAACAGCAGTGGTGGGACTGAGGAGCAGTCATATGGGCATTTGTCCATTGATACGGTTACTGTGGCTGATGAATTTACATCCTGTAACTGCCAGTGCAGCTGTAACCATGTGTATAGGGGACATGAGCAAACCAATGAGGAAGATGATAGTACTGGAGGACCTGGTTACCCCAAGGTTAACATTGATGAGGAAGACAGAAAGATATCCCATGACTTGCATCTGGCTGACCTGAGCACACAGGACAAAATACTTGCTTCAGGTTCCGTGTCCATAGACCACTTGAGGAGCACAAGTGTCCCAGCCCACCAGCAAGTAGAAAGGTCTTTAGTAGGAGGAGTGGGGAGCATCCTAGAAGCCCTTTGCTTGCAGCCTCTTCGGTGGGATTTGGAAAATCCAGGTTCTCTACCTTCTCCTGATGGTGACAGTGTTTCCTACAGTGAAGGCTCCTACGACTTCTTCCCTCACAGTACTAAGCCTGGTGACAGTTACCCTACGATCTGCGTTGATTTGGACACTATTGACAGTGGCTTTGTAGACTCAGACTGTGGAAGTCCTCTTGACTGTGAATTTGGGCAAAACAGTCAG
This sequence comes from Empidonax traillii, assembly GCF_003031625.1. NCBI lineage: Eukaryota > Metazoa > Chordata > Aves > Passeriformes > Tyrannidae > Empidonax > Empidonax traillii. The sequence goes on from NW_020955528.1 coordinate 484,948, forward strand.
ACCAACTGTGGGCCCATCTCTCTTGAGCAGGAGGGGCAGGACTTTCCACGGAGCTACGTCAAGCAGTGGGTCTCCTGTCGCTCTGACAGCCCTGTCAGTGGGATACAGGCGAACTGAGGACTTGATGTTGCTTGGCAGAGTGTGAGGCCTTTCCTTACTGTGCCAGGAGCAAAGTGTTAGCATAATTCAGAAGAGAAACAGTTTACTTTGTGTAAGCTTTCTTGCCTACAACTGAAAACTGTTAGGTCCACAGAAATACATGCCTATTTCTATTGCCACTTATCCTATTAATGTCTCAAATTTGTTATGATTGATTGTTTCTGGGCTTTGTGGGTTTTTTTTTGTTTGTTTTGTTTGTTGTTTTTTATTATTATTATTTTTATTTTTATTTTATTTTATTTTTTTAAGAGTCCTAAGTACCTTGAAAATTATCCTTTGGGTTATGTAGATGTGCAATTTTTTTTACTGTAACCTTTTGAAGATTACAGAACTTTATTTTCTCTGGTATTCTCACATGACTTGGGAGTTTGTCTGTACGTGCACTCTTAGAAGCATAACCCATGGCAAGCATGTTTGCTACATTAAAGCACCCCTACCTATTCCAAATAACATGTGGTATTACTTTTCCTACTAATGTCTTTTGGGTCTTTAAACCCAGCTGTAGTAGTTTATTAGTTATGGAGGTCCCAGACCTGTCCATGGGATATGATCAAAACGAATTCTTATGTAATCATCATAGAAATCTATGTCCAAGAGAACAAACACAATTCAGGTTTCAGAAAGACTTTGCTTTTCCAGATGGAATCTGCAAATGAAAAGTCTTCAAAACATATAATTCCAGACAAACTCTTTCTACTAGGCTGAGTCAGCTTATCTCTCAGCACTTTTCAAGCACGTTAATTGAGCAGCTTTAGAACTATTTCAAAATTTCAGAAATGTTGTCCTAGCTGAATGTGCCTGCAACTTCTGCCTTGGACTTGCTCTACTGCTGTTAACAGGTCGATAGCACAGGTTTTGAGCAATTTCTGCTAGCTAGTAAAGCCAACTATGAAACTGCAATTTGTACTATAACTGTCAGTCTGTTTCCCTCTGACATCTCTATCTCTGATTTGTTTAGGATAATTGTCTTTAAAAGTTACTGCAATACTGAAAGTGAATATGAAGACCTACATCTTATGTAGGCATAGTGCTACTAACCCAGAGGCTGCTTGGCTGTAGGAGGTCCTATCCTGAGAGAACCTTTGTGGTGGATGAGGTTTGTTTCCAGTGCAGTAAGAACCTGTTGTTGCTGTGATACCAATAAACTCTCTTCCCTCTTCTCCATCTCTTAACTGACACTGTAGGCAACTCCACAGCTCCCTAAACAGAAGGGAGTACTGTAATGAAGAGAAGCTCTTTCTTTCACAGGTGAGTGCTGTAACTGTAGTGCTATGCATCCACCTCCCTGGTTTGATTGTTCAGAACAACCATGGTATCTGCTATGTTGATTTTGGACCTACATGACTTAGTTTTGTCCATGTTGTTATTACTCTCTCAGTATACCCCTAGATCAGTGGCTTCCTGGGCATTGCTCTAGGATATTAAGCTTTTTGGTTCCTTCCTTCCCTCCTCATTTTCCATTTTTCTTGTCATCAGCTTTCATAATTTGTATCATCACATGCTGATACATCCTCCCTGCTGCACAACCAGTCCCTCGCATGTCCTCCATGAACTGCAGAGAATCACCCCAATGCCCTGATGAGATGAGCCTGCCCCACACTGTCCTACAAGGCCTCTTGCATCATGCTCATGTCAATGCAAATGTGTACTAGGCAGAAGCATTTCTGATGGTTTCAACACAGTCTTCTACAGCTTTGTCTACAGCTTTGTTTTACAGCTATTTTCACTTCAGAAACTACATTGTGGTAACTGACTCCGGCTGCTTAAGGGAAGAAGAGAAACTTGCCTGTCTTTCTATGGCCCTTTACATCTCAGTTCTTCCTGCTCTTTGTCTCTATTTGTATCATTGGCCCCAGAACTGCTGAAGGGGCTGTTTCTATTACTGCAACACTATCAGGCTGTACATCTGGTAGAAGGTGGTGGTTTGCTGCTATGTTGGGCTAGAAATTACTTCTGGTCACCCTAGGAGGCAGATTTTGTGGGCAGGTACCTAGCATAAGGGTATTAAAAATAAGGGAAGGCCATTCCCTTTGAAGCAAGCTGTAACAATTGCCCTTTGGCCAATGAATTGTTGTCACTGTGAATGTTGGAGGGGTTCGAGGTGGGAGTTTTCCAGTCTCTTAGGAGCAAACTGCAAATGTCCCTTACCTAGCAGTATCTCATTTGGAAAAATTATGTTTTCCCAGGAATGCTAGGGCCAAAAAGCAGATACTAGGAGAAGCACCATAATTTGTTCCAATTTGGAAATGTCCATCTCCATTTCTGCATGGCCTCTGTCTCCCTGTCTCTTGGCCCCAGAAGCTGATACTGACAGACTATTACTCAGTCAATTCTTTGACTGCTTCTCTCTCACCCTTCTTGGCACCAGACCCCTGTACAGGACTGACTTGATGGATCCTGGCTGTAACACTGCCATTGCAGCTGGGCATGGGAAGATCTGTTCCTCATACACTCTGGGATCAGGACACAGAAACACTACAATGCTTATTTGCCTTTGCTTCCAGAATTGCCCTTTGAGCACAGTGCAGCAGTTGGCTGTGGGGGAAGTGCAGGACAGGGCAGCTCAGGGTGCTCCAGGAGTCTGAGCATAGTTGGGCAGAGGACTTGGATGGAAGCAGTTTTGCCTCACATCCAGACAGGGCTAGAAAATGGCTTTAGGTCACTTAGAAAGCTCTTCTGATGGCCTTTTTTAATATAAAAGTTGCAAGCAGATACTTTTATATTCAGCAAATTGCCTGGCCTTTAAAATGTTAACCCTTTAGCAGAAATTCCTGTTTCTCTAATGAGTAATTGCACATACAGCTACTTTAACTCAATCTGATAATCTGAGCAGTTTTTCATTGGTTCTTGAGATTATCTTTAAAATCGGGCACAGTATGCTCTGCTTTATTATGCCACTGCTGCTACTGCATGATCATCAAACCACAAAGCCCAAACTATCAAAGGACAGAAGCAGTGCGAAAAGTGACATTTTCTTTGAGCTGGTAAGACAGTTTAACATATTTCTGTTCCATGCATGCCAGTATCTAATGTTAGGATACATCTACTAAGCTAAGATGTTGAAAAATATATTCTTGACCTAAATGTGGAATTATATATTGTTTCTTGTACTCGAAACCTAGAACAAAGGAATCATGAGAAGGGTCTCTGTGCTTTTGTTCTACTAGTTTGCTAAGCACAAAACAACACTCTTGCATTAATTCTGCTGGATTGTGCTCAAAAGAAGGACCACCTTGAAGAAATTATTTTTTAGGTACTCCTCTCCGACTGCAAGAGATTAAGGTAAAGGAATCCAGCCAAAATAGTCCTCAGTGTTTGAGACTTTGCAGGCAAAAATATACTTTTTTAATGTGTGTGTGTGTGTGTGTGTGGATATTGCTTTATTGCAGTAGTTGTCCTTTGTAGCAGGTTTTTCTCTCGGATCCAAGTATGTCAAATCTAAAAGTGTAAGGCTCTTTGTAAGCATCAAATTGTGGGAAAATGTCTCTCCAAAGATGAAGGGAGAAAAAGACTGGTTATATGGGGTTCTCTCTGATAATCTCTGTAGCTGAGAAATCCAATCCCTTTTTCCTTATTCTGCAGCAGTTGGCATTCTGATCATGTGAGTCTTCTGTGTGCACTTGATGTGCTTCTGTCAGGCATGCTCAGAGGCCTAGGTATTAAGAAAGTAGATAATTTATAGCTATTTTTTCTTAAAGGACCTACAAAAGTCTTTCCTTATAGGCAGAGATGGTTGTTCATAATGGGTACCCCTCTAATCACACCTAGTAGGATAAAGGTGAATGTACACTTAAGTTAGCCCTAGTGGATGGATGGATGGATGTACCTGTTGGTACAGACATGCTACTGCTTATCATTGTTTTACTTCATGGGTGCCAGTCAGTGTCCTGCTTTTCTGTAGTGCCTGTTGGTGCTTCCTCTGGAAGAGATGTAAGCAAAGGAAGGGATTATGGCCAAGGGAGAGCAGGTCATTTATCACTAATTACTAAGATGTAATGAATAGAAACAGTGTTCAAGGGTCCAGGTCTGCTGTGTCTGCTCCCACTGTGCATCATGCATAGAATCCTAGAACAGTGTGGGTTGGAAGGGATCCCTGCCATGGCTTATGCACGCACCTTCATGTCAAATTCTTGCTCATGCTCTTATATGACACTTCACGTTTTGTCAGGCCTTTGTAAAACTAATCTTGTCTTACCTATAATCATCCAAAAGTCAGAGATGCAAAGGTCCTATTTTGTGTCTGTCTCTTTGAACCTATTACGTTTGTCTACACAATTCTTCTATTTCTCTTCCTCTATCTCATCAAACACAAGCTTCTTGTCCCCCACTCTCAAAGTCACTGGCAGCCTCTCCTTGTCCTGTTGTCATCTCTTCTTTTCCCATCAAGAAGGGAACTCTATGATGTCAGCTTCCACCTCCCACTAGATTGTTAAATCACCTCCTCCTAATTATCCTTTATGCTACTGCTTACATATTGAAGGTACTGCCTAGAATTCGCCTGGGCTACCTCATTCTTCAGGTCTCCCTGTAAAGCTCTGCTTTACTGAGTTGCTAAAACCAAGATGATATCTAGGCTACCCACATGCTGGGACTGTGTTGTCACCTTCTTGTTCTACTTCCCCCCTCAGTGTTATCTATCAAATAATTTATTTTACCTTATAAATTCTTAAAAGAAAATATTTTTATTGTGTATTCAGCTGGACCCCAAATGTGGGGGTGAATCTGTGAATATGAATTCCTGGTAATAGATCTACTAATAACAGTTAATGATGTGCCTTTCTGTCAGTAAGCAGCTGCGAGTATTTAAAAGCAGGCAACCTGGCTAAAAAGTTGATTTATCTTCCAGTGCTGGCAGCTGCTGTAACAGCGCCTGGGCTGCTGGCACTGCGCTTCCATCTGAGCTAAGGAGACTTTGTATTATTTTTTCAGGTACTTAAGAAAGATATATAGACTACAAGTCTTGCATCATATGTTTAGGCAAGAGGTTCCAGCAATAAAGGTAGTTCCCCTTGTACAAATTCTGCACTTTGTTTCTGTCTAATTGTATCTACCTTCAGTGTCCAACAAGTGCATTCTTTCCATCTTTCTCTAGGAGATTTAAAAAAAATAATAATAAAAGATTTTTCTCTTATGTGAAATCACCTTGCCATGTAAGATACTTACGGCTGGTGTGAAATTACTATTTAGTGTTTCCTTTGGTTAAGTTAAATAGATTTAGTTGGTCTTTAATTGTTGATTTCTGAGGAGAGTTATCCAAGGTTATATCATTCTTATAGCCCTTTTCAGAACCATTTTCATATTGACAGCAACTCTCCGTTTAAAGTATGGATCCCAACAGAAGAAATTATTCAATGCTACACATAGTAACATTTCTTTTAACTCATATGCACCCACAATCTGTGTGTTAGCTCCTCTAATTGCATTAATGTACTGCAGAATCTTGTTCATCTGGTTATGTGCTATTTTCTGAAATAATTTTCTGATAAGCCTTTCAGAATTCAGTGTTCCATGACCTACTTATGACTAACATTCATGGCTTCTAACACAAAAATTTGCATTTAAATATGCTGTATTTGTTTCCAGGTGAGCTAGAGAGCAAGAAATGTCTGACACATTTCAAACATTGCAGAACTGAACAAAGAACTTCTTGTGTGGGGTGGGGAGAGTTTATAAAATTAATAGCAATTACCTGGAAACGTTCTGTCCTGGTTTACTTATCTTGACCTATGTTTGTTTATTTGTTTGTGCGCCTGAACAAGTTCTTGTAAGCACATGTATAATTCTACTTAATGCAGCTCTCTCTATATCATATTTAGTCACTATTACTCTATCTATCTCAGGGATCACATGCAACCCTGATCAGAACGATAAGCAGGAGAGGCTTCATGCCTCCCAGCCTCCTGCAGCTAAAATCAGCTAATGGTGACACTTCCTCTTGACAACCCCCACTCTGAAGAAGGTCTGCAGCAAAACAGTGCTTACCAAAAACCCACAGATGAAGGGGTGGGGAAGTGGTAGCCAGAAAGATTCCTTTTCTCTTGATAAGTTTCTGAAACATCGTAATTATTTTGCTATTCGGTTCAGAAAAGGGACACCATAAGCAGGCACAATCACAGGCAAGAAGTTTTATGTGGATGCTGCTGTCTAGCTTTGTGAAATTCATGACTGGAGGAAGTGGTCATGGAGTCCAGTTCCTGCTGTTGTAGCCATCAGATCACTTAATCCCTTCAGTAAAACAATCCTAATGATTTAAATGTCACAATCCTTGCTAAGCATAGGCTTTTTCTCGCTCACTTCTATTCAAGATTACTTCAGATCCTTTGTTGGTTAGAAATCACGATCTTATTCTATAGCCAGGCTATATTTGTTTAGTCCCGTGCTAACGCTGTACCTAGTGTTTCTCCTATGCTGACATACTCTCCCTTTTCCCCAGCTTTTTCTGAGAGATCATAATAATCTCTGGCAAATTTTGGTTTGGTTGGGTTTTTTGTTTGGTTGGTTGGTTTGGTTTTGTTGGTTTGATTTGGTTTTGGGTTTTTGTTTTTGTGTTTTTGTTGTTTTGGCTTTTTTTTTTTTAATAATAACTACCCCAAGCTCTTTTAAGACAGAAAATTCTCACACCCTTATGTTAGCTCAGCCCTAGAGCTCAGTTCAGTGTACGTGCTAGGCAAGCAGTGCAAAGTGTCCCTCCAAAATTCTTTTAATTTTTTCAAGAAAGTGGTTTTGTTTATACTTATTAGTGGTCTCTGTCCACAAACTCATTCTATGTTTTCTGGGTTTCAGGCTCCTTGGAGCATCACACTCCTTGCAGCGGTGCTGGGCTCATTTGCTGTGTTCAGGTAACAAGTATTGCAAACCAGAAACACCTTTTAAAAACACCATGTATTGCTAAGTAGTTCAGGTCCACATCTTCATTAAACTTTGCCATAAAAATATCAAATCAGAAGCTTTAAGCGAAAAAGTATAGTTTTAAATTAAAACTTCATCGGGAGAGAATTCACAGAACATAATTTCTGATTAAAAAAAAAAAAAGTGAGTCCAGCATAACACTGTACAAAGGTAGTGTTCCATATTGCAGAAGATACACTTCAAACATCCTTACACGACTCTTCAGTGAACTGGGGTAATGACTAGGCCCTAAGTATTCTATATTTCTCAATGAGTGCTTTGACAAGGAGCATATCACTTATTCTCTGTTCCTCTTCTCTGAATATGCAGAAATTAGGTCTGCTTCAGGAGGCCCCTGAGCTACAAATGTCTGGAGGCTGAGAATGTTTTCAGAGAAGAATATGTATGCTCTATTGCTATGATTTTCTCTAAACATCTGGTTTTGGTTACTGTCAGACATGGGATACAGGGAAACATGAAGGTTTTTTCCAACCCACTGTGGCGCTCTGATACTCTTAAATTGTCATAAACCAGATGCCAAAAATGCAGGAAGAAGGAAAGATGGAACACTCACCCTTTCACCCACCCTTGATCAAATTGCAGAAATTAAAGATTTCCTTTAATGCAGTTTGTGCTTTAGATTCCTGTACAAAGTACTATTTACTGCCATGAGAAGACCAGTTCCTATAGAAGAAATTATAGCTGAGTTGGTGCCCTCTCTGACAGATTCAAGATAAGCTTGTGTCACACTGACAGAAGCAAGTAGGTAAAGCTTCCACCTGCTGGTACAAATACTGACAAAACCGCTCCTAAAAATTGTTCTGTTTTAGATATTAGCTGGAATGGGAAGAGTTGTGTGGCAGCTGGGCCTCCAGCTGTGTATTACTGCTGTGCTGCTCTTTGGTGGAGGAAGAGGGAGAGGTAAGAGGAGATCTGGAATAGGTTCACTGTAGGAAAACAAGCATATACCTGTGCTCATTTTTCATTCACAGACCCTTAAATATGCAACCCAAGATCTTGACCTTTCCCAGGTTCCAAGAACTGGTACAGCTGGCTAGCAATGCCAAGCCTAGGGAACTGAGCTCATACTGGACAAGCTAGGCAGCAGAAAAAGCGTAGCCACTGCCCAAGGCCCCTGCCCTAAGATCTTATACTCATCTCATGCAGTGAAGTGTGGTACAAGAGAGGAAGAACATAATGGGGAAGATTAGATGCAGTGTCAGTAAAGGAAGCACTAGCAAGTAATGCATTTATTTAATGTACTGGCCTTATCCAGTGATACATGAATCCAGCTCTCGTCTCCTTTCTCTGCAGAGCTCTCTGGCAGCCTGAGCTGCCTGAATAACTACATGACTACCGTGAGCTGCATGTGGGTGACAGAGAAGCCCGTGGGCAATGGACCTTTCTACCTGCATTTCACCAAGTAAGAGCCAGATACCAAGAGCTGCTTGTGGCAGCCCCAGCCCTGACATGGACAGGACAGCATGGAAAAGCAGAGATGGGGTCCAGCTGTGGGCTTTGCTCCTTCCACAGCAGGAAGAGACCTGTGGCACAGCTACCTTTGCCAGCCCATCACCCCAGACCTGGGCTACCTCGGAAGCTGCTCCCTTTTGTGGGCCCACAGCCTCAGCTGGGGCAGCAGAGGTCCAGTGCACACAGCTGCATGTTCTCCTGCCAGCTCTGGGCAGTCTGTCCACCCAGTGAACCCTTCTCGCAGGTGCCTCAGCACAGGGAGCCTTTCCTTCCTGGCCTTCAGTCCCTGTGATCTGGGAACTTCCAGAGCCCATCCTCCGTGAAGCTACCTAATCAACTTCTAATAATTTCTTGTCTTTTTGCCTAGAAAGTAAACCACTAGTGGTTTAATCTGTATTACTTAGTATATATATACAAGTCCAGTGAGTTATAAGCTTTAATAACAGATTTACCCAGTGCTGATGAGGCCACACCTTGAGTGCTGTGTCCAGTTCTGGGCCCTTCAGTTCAGGAAAGACATTGAGGTGCTGGAGCAGGTCCAGAGAAGAGCAATGAGGCTGGTGAAGGGACTTGAGCACAAGTCCTGTGAGGAGAGGCTGAGGGAGCTGGGTTTGTTTAGCCTGGAGGAGGCTCAGGGGAGACCTCATCACTCTCTACATTGACTTGAAAGGAGGTTGTAGCCAGGTGGGCATCCGTCTCTTCTCCCAGGCAACCAGCAGTAGGACAAGAGGGCACTGTTTTAGGCTGTGCCAGGGGAGGTTTAGGTCGAATATTAGGAAAAAATTTTTTGCAGAGAGAGTAATTAGACACTGGAATGGGCTGCCCAGGGAGGTAGTGGATTCACTGTCCCTGGAGGTTTTTAAGATGAGACTGGATGCGGCACTGAGTGCCATGGTCTGGTAACCACAGCGGTGTTGGATCAAGGGTTGGACTTGATGATCTTGGAGGTCTTTTCCAACCTGGTCGATGCTGTTATTCTGTGAATTAGAATATTATCTGAATAGTGTTTCCTCTTAGGGAAAAAATAGGGTGAATAGTTTGCTATGTGATAGGATAATTCGAGATGAATGTGTTTAGATTATGCAATAACATTGTCTTGACCACCAGTAACTATTACGTGGGGGTAAGCCACGCGGACATTAGATGCCTCATATTATGGTAGGGTTAAGTCAAAAATAGCCTAGTTTTAAATAATACTGGGGTTTACATCTATGAAGAAATGCCAAGCTGATAAACTGTGATATCCTTGTTTCTTGTGGGATCACATGCAAAGTGAAAAATTTGCCAATAAATGGCCAAATCACAAAACAACAAACCAACTTCCAAAATGTTTTGCTCTCAGCACTGGTGTTTCTTCCTACCAAGAGACCTTAATGTACAGCTTGTTGCTTCTGTGCTGTGCACTTATAACTAACTCTCTGCCCACTTCTTCCCCCCTACCCAGCTGCTTTCCTGGCAATGGCATGCAGCCCTCTCACTTTCAGAGGGAGCAGATATTGGGCTCTGTATGCAGCTCCTGGAGGTCTCATGCTCTCAGCAGTGAGGTTATGAAGGCATCTCCTTCCCCCCTATTCAGCCCTACTATCTGGCCAGCTTTAGGATTGCTTTCCGTGCTCTCTGCACTAAAGACGTTCGTGGTCTTCCAGAATGTGGTGCTGTGCTAAGCTGCCACATGTTTTTCTTGAATTGAAAAAACACTTCATTGTATTACTTAAGAGAAACTTTCAGCCTTTTTATTCTTCCAGCCTCTGGTCAAAGGGCCACAACGCCAGCTGCAAACTGACTGCCACAGAGAGCATGCAGAATCAGTACCACTGCACAATTCATTTGGCCAGCCAAATCTTGGAAACAGATGGTTATAGAGTCTCACTCCAAGGAAACTTCTTTGGACGTAATCACAAATACGTTACCTTTCCAGTGTACAATCCCCGCAAGCACAGTAAGTACGAACAAGGCCAGCCATGAGCTGCGGCTCTGCCCAGCAGCTTTGTGGTAGGTCTGATATGCTCTCTCTAACAAAGGGTGTCTCAAAGACAGCAAGTGGAAACAATGAAAACAAGCCAGACTGCCCATCCCTGGACAGTGTGCTGTGTGGACTGTCGCAGTGAGGATGAAATCCCCGAGTCTCTCCATTCTGACCTTACCAGGACTTTAGAGAGTGCTGGCTCTGGAGCACCTTTCAAGAATACTTTGCAATGCATCATGTTTTCTTGTGCCAGAGATAATTTACAATTATATTGTCACAATTGTTTTACTTTTTCCTGAGAAATTATGTAATGAGAAATCAAAGTCATGGATTTAATTGAATGTCCCATGGCCTGGTACTTCAGAGAAATGCTCTAGTATCTGAAATCTCAGAGCCTGTCTATATCAGTGGTATGTTGTTAGGGCAGAATGTGACACCCAGAGTGGTTCTTTGCTTGCAAGATTATCCCCAGAGACTGCTGGAGTTATCATTAATTTATCTCAGTTCTGAAGCTGCTCTGATCCAACCTGTAAACTAATTTGGTTTACTTCTGGTCTCAGTATCACTCTTTGGACCCAGCTTTATCTTCCAAGACTTTAGTCAGTCTGGTATCATGCATCTCCTTTTGTGATGTTCCAAATATTGTGAAAAAACCTGCCTCTTCTATTTACAGTAAAACTTGATCCACCTTTGAACCTCCAGAGCAATGCCACTGCCAGCAACTGTCAGATATGGTGGAGCGTGTGGAATGTGCCTTGGTACCTCGTTGAAATTCTCCAATATGAATTGCAGTATAAGGAGTACAGCATGTCCTGGGAGGTAACTGGATGAGACACACAGTGATGCTGCCTTGCTCTTTGGGCACAACAGCCTTGCCAATCAACTCAGGGCTCTCTGCCAGATGACTCTTTTAAGCCAGCCTTTCTGGTTTCCCATATCAAGTCTGAAAGATTTTATACAAATCAGTTCTGGAGATTAATAACTCTTCTCATGACCCCTACATTCATAAGTCACCCATCCTCATGCAGGTCCTCTTCTTGCATCTAAGAAAAGAGGATTTGGAAAAGGTAAAAAAAAAACCCAAAAAAAGTATTTAAAAGACCATCCCTTTGCCCAGCCTCGTTAACAGAAATGCTTTGTAATACTTTGCAGGCTGCATTGAACAAGACACCATCCAGTTCACTGCCACAGATAGAAATTGAAGCCACAGAACTTCGCAGTGGCATTGCTTACATTGCAAGAGTTCGCTGCAAAGTTTCCGAAAATGAGAATTCCTACCACAGTCAGTGGAGTGAGTGGAGCCAGACAACAGTGTTTCAAAGAGCAGGTACAAAGAATGTTGTTTTTATCTTAATTCATTTCATGTCCATGTTCCAGAAAAAGGAAGATATGTGGTAAAATGGAGCTTTTCAAAACAGAACTAGCTTTCTTCAAGTATTCATAGCCAAATTACTTTCCTTGGGGACTTTAGCAGCCTGTTTCATTTGCATTGCTTGGTTATTTGGAGTTCTATCTTGATTTCCAGACTTTTGTTAAAAATTTTTGTGCTGACTGTTTTCCTAGATTTACCAAAACTGTCTGAGAAGACTCTAAATACCACTATGCAGCTCTTGTTCATTCCTCTGAGTTTTGGCACTCTACTCTATTTATTCTGGAACTGTAAGCTTTCTTCAAGGTATGCGATAGTTTTTCATTAAGTTCCCCTTGATCTTTATGGCTTGAAGAGGATAAATCAAGAGTTTGTTATATCCCTTTTCCTTCCTGTTTCTCCTGCACAAGCTCAGTCATTTTCAAAAGCTCTTTTGACAATCGAGGGACATGGCATATTCCTTGGCTGATGATAGTTAATGACCCACTATACAGTCCTTAAGGAGACCAAAGTATCTTTGTGACTCCCAAACTCAGCTAAAACTCATGGATGAGGGTCTCTTGGAGTAAAAGAAATTTAAAGCCATGGAAATTTTTTGTTAAGCTTCATGAAGGTACATTAAAAGTGCAAGTACACAGCAATCCATAAAGGTGGTTAAACTGATGTCAATGTTAAGCTACTTGTAACATACCTGGCAGCAGTCAGTACATAAAATACCAATACAGGCAAGCTAGACTGACTCAGATTCAGTTGAGATCAAGCTTACAGAGAACAAAGTGGTTTAGAACCTTGGTTCAACCATCTTCTGCTATGTTTTATGCTGCCACAGCAAAAGTAAATCCCCTACCTCTTTTTTTTTCGGCCTTGACATACATTATACATTGTTCTTAGAGAAACAGAATAATTGACAAAATTTGATAAAGCATTTTACAGGATAGACACTAATAAATGGGCAAGAATGCCTGGCAGAATTTCTCTGTCTTCTTTCTGCTTTTGAGAACACACGCGGGATCACTCTCAACGAGAAAAGACAGCGCAGAAAGAATTGCGTCTTGTCGATATCACCTAGGGAGTGTTTCTGCTGTGCCTTTTGCAACTGGACTTGTCTATCTTGAATTAGTCTTTTTTTAGCCATCAGTGCGCTTGTAGCAAGCGTGGGTAGAGCCCTTCTCAAATCTTAGTTCGCAAAGCCCAGCCATGAAAAAAAAAAGAAAGAATTCTCTAAAACACTTCCAGAAACAGTGGTTTAGATCTAGGAAGTTAATAAATAAATGTTTCAACAGCTTGCTGCATATAATGAGTAATAGACCAGTAATAAGTTTGTGGATATTCCTAAGAAACTTTTAAGACTGCTTCAGGCTAGAAACATTAAATGCATGCACAGGTAGCAAACGATTGCATGAGATGTCAGAAGTCATGAGAAGTGTGAGGGTTGCATCCAATCAATAACATGGAGACAGAATACAGAAAAATTTTCTGGGTTTTTTAAGAGTTGTTTTCTCACTTTAGGGCAAAAAGTCTCACCTGCTTTAACATTCCCACGCCGGCTGCTTTCTTTCAGCCACTCTATAGTTTGCACAATGGGAACTTCAAGGTAAGAAATAAGTTTAATTTCTTTCTTATGATCCTCAGTTCATGATGAGAGGATTTTTTTTCCTGGGATTAATCATTCTAGCTCCTGAGCAGAGCTACTGACAGGTGGTTCTGGTCTTCCTGAGACTTTACAGTTTCTCAGTTTCTTGCTTCCACATACTAGCTGACCAGCAGAGCTCCTGTCCAACCTCTTACTCCTTAGAAGTAGAACCCCTCTAGTCACTTTGAACTCTGGCTGAACCTAAAAGGTGCATTCTGTCCTTTCAAAGCCAAAACAATACAAGTAGCTTGCATTATATTCTGGAGGTGAAATCTTGTAAAATTTCTTGTAAAGCTTTGTGAAATTAGCAGCTAGATTCTCTACCCTATTGCTCCAACTTGGCCTGTTAGATTTGCACTAAACCTCTGGACTATTTTGCCAAAGCCATATACACAGAATATTTTGGAATAACTATGAAAAATGACCCAAACTTATTGATCCCTTCACTAGGACTGGGTTGGACCTAATGAGGCTTGTAACCAACTTGGAGGAGAAGAGGCCAGGAATTCAGGCAAAGTGATTGCAGACAGAGTTTCTGATCTAAACACCCAGGAACTGATTTCCCAGATCTCCTGGAAACCTATGGAAAGCACAAATCTGGTTGCTGCAGAAGAGAAATTTGTATTTGCCCCAGGTCCAAGCCAGCAATATGTCCCCAGTAGATACATAAGAGCTGAAGAGATAGAAGTGAGGCCAGGACTATTGTTTGCACCAAACCATGCTGATGACACAGTTGGCCTGAAAATCTCTGAAATAATTAAAGACAACTTTGAGAGCCCTTGCATGGGAAGGAATTATTCCTCTCACTCACAGCATGGAAAGGGTGACTTTCCTATGCTTCACGAATCTTTGGAGATAGAAGATGTGTCCTTCAGTGCTAGTGACTATTGCACCTTGTGTGACAATGATACCCCAGGAGGTCTGATTCCTGCTGAACTACTGAAGCTCTCCGATGGCAATAGTCTTGTCAAACATTAGAATGATCAGTGACCTTCCCTGAGGAATACTGCCTACAAAGATTCTTGTGCTCTTCTCTCACCTCCCAACATTGTCTTCCCAAGTGGCTTAAATGGTGACTGTGCAGAAAATTGCAAACATGTATAATTTTAAAAATCTTCAATTTCTGATGCACTGATGACTTCAAGAGGTTCCTGATTTGATCCGAATTTGTAATTGCTCTATTTGAAGATCACCAGACAGTGGACCTTGGTGTTTATTATTGTGAATGGCTGTTAACTTCTTATTTTGCAATAACTAAGCCTCATGTACTGCTTTGATTTTAACAAAAATTTATCTCAAGGTTAAGTAGCTGGGCTGATCTAATGGAGAAAGATGAAAAGCAAGAACAGCACATGAGGCTTACTTAATTACAATACAGGCCAGGCCTGCTGGCTCTCCAGGGTGATGAGTCCTTTGTCTAATTGCACAACAGGTACAGCCTTTCTGAGCTGCATATCTAGAGAGTTACTTTCTGTCCTAGACACAGAAAATCCTATACATGTTGCTTCCTTTCTTTGCATTGACGACTCTACGTTGTGTAATGTTTGAAATAGCTGTAAACTTAGCTCTGTGCAATCCATACATTTTACTAGTTCTATGATGAGCCTGATACTTTTTGAGCCCTATAAAAATATGCAAGGACATAAACAAACATAAATCCAACTAGTCAAGCTGCTGTGTGGACCATTATATTATCTAGTTGGAGCCAAAACGGGAGAAAAAAATTTTGCCAGATGAAATGTTAAAGAATCTGCCTTTTGACCAGGAGGATCTCTTTGAGAAGCAGCGTTCAGCAGCCACAAATTTTACAATTACAGCATTAATGCCCTAAGCTACACAAAAGCTTTTTGCTACTTGGCAGAGTTTCTCTGAGAGGCCTAAAATGTTACTACAGTCTTAAAATGAGGGAAGGTAGGCTTACAACAATAAACTACACACCCCTACTGACTCACACGTCCAACCTATCAGAAGATTACTATCAGTTGTTCTACTCATCTGCTGAAGAAAAGGACAAGGTAATTATACAGGAAAGCTGATCTAAGCTGGCTCTTGTCCTTTTCTGCCTCATCCTTTTGAGTAATGCCTCACAATGCTATGAATTCCTTGACAAATTCAAATTGTCCGCTGCAATGGCGTGCTCGGCGGGGTCCCCACTAGGTCCGGCGGGCTCGGGCCGGGGCGACGCTCGCACACGGCCTGACAGGGTGCCGTTTAACGGGCCCCGCGAGCTTGGGCCACGGGACACACAAGGAGCAGTCGGAACCGCCGCGGGAGGGAACCCCACTTCCCAGAGCGAACGCCCCCCCTGGAGCCGCCGCGGCCACTCCCCCCAGCCTCGGGCTGCGCTCCCGGGGCCCCGCCCGCGAGGTGACGTCACCGCCAGCCCCTCCCTTGGTGTCGTGGCAAGAAGCCGGATGTGAGCGCAGGCGCGAGGGGCGGCCCCGCCCTCTTCCGCCCTCACCTAGCCCTGCATATGACAGCGTCACCCCTGCAACTGCGCATGCTCAATCCGGCTCGGGCGCGGAGGCTGCCGGGGCTGCCCTGTCCCGGCCTGTGCGTGAGCAGCAGCTGCGGCCCCCAGTGAGCGCATGGGGCGCGCGGAAGTCCCGCCCGCGGGGGGATTGTTGTGGTGACGTCACGGGCGGGGGACGCGGGTGCCCCTTTGGCTTGGGCTGGGCTGAGCGCCGGGCGCGGAACGGGCGGGGAGCGACCCCGGGCCGGGCGGGCCATGGCCAGCACCGGCAGCCCCCTGGTGAGTCCGGGCGCGAGGGGCGGCTCGCAGGCCGGGCGGGCCATGGCCGGCACCGGCAGCCCCCTGGTGAGTCTGCCCGGGGCCGCGGCCCGCGGGGTGCTGGCGGAATAAGTAGGCCGAGGCGCCGGGGCCAGCCCGTGAGCGGTGGCCGCCCGTGCCCGGCGCTCTGCCGGCGGCGAGCCGCGGTGGAGTTTCGCGGGCGGCCCCGCCGCTTGCGGCCGCTGGAGCAAGGCGGGCGGGCGCTGCCCCTGTGGGGCCGGTCTGGGCGCTGCTGCTTCCATTCCTCCTTCCGTCCTCCGCTTTTGGGTCGCCGTGGGCCTCGCGTGAGAGTCCCGCTCCCCCCCGCCCCCCCCAGCTCGGTCCTTCGGAGGGGAGGCCTTGGCCGAGAATGAAGGGGCCGCCCCGCGGCCTCTCGCGGACCTCCGTTGCCGGTTCCGGGTATGGGCCGTCTACCACAGGGAGAGCCGGGGGTGTCGCCCTAAGGGAGGCAGCTGTTACTCTGCAATCGATTTCTTTTGTAGTGGGAACAAACGCGTGAGGAAGATCGTGAGGGTCACAGTAGGACACCGTTTCACACACAGTTGTTTACGTTAATCTGACACTGTGAAACTGTGATGCTTTGTGTGCACTTACTAATATAAGGGGTGCACACAAAACGTCACAGTTTCACAGTGTCACACTTACTAATATAAGGGCAGGGAGCCTCTGGTGGTCTAGAGGGTAAAGGCGCGGCGCTGTCACCTTAGAGACCCGGGTTCGATTCCCGGTCGGGGCCACTCCCCGGGCAGATGGAGCTCGTTAGCCCTGTAAGGCAATCCATCTACGTCCTGAGGACCTCGCTGCCACCGTCCAAGCTCGCTTGGCCCCGGCAGATGAACCGTAGGATTAAAGGGTGGGCTCAGTTCTGCGCACACTGTGTCTCACCTAAAAAATCCAATGCACAGGCTGGAAGGTGGAAAGACCTTCCCCGGTTCTTGGTTCGCGAAGACTGGCCATTATTCGCGAAGACTGGCCATTACTTACTAATATAAGGTGGAGTTGTTACTTGGTATACAGGTGCGGTAATGGTAAATAGTAATTCACATTGTAGGTTGTACAGTTTATTTAGTATAGACCTTCTGTTGGGAAAAGAAAAATAACCCCCAGCTTTCACTGATGCTGGTGTAACTTAACTGGCAGTACTTTGTTCCTTGTCCTTGTGTGCATGCTGCTGTGCTTTTGGGTTGTGTTCTTTCTGTCAGTTCCAAGCTGCCAAGCTCCACTCTGCAGCACTGTTCTGTGTGCAGACTGGCATAGCCATAGTGATTGTTGACATCCTGTTTCACTGTGCTCTCCTCTTCATGCTCAGTGATTTTTTTCATTAGGGTGTTGCACATAATCATATTTGTTGACTGAAGAATAGAAATATTGGAATAACCCTGCAGAGCTCATGAGATACTACATCAAGGACTATGAAACAAAGCAGTGTTTGGTTATTAAAAGCATTAATTTTGCTACTTGATAGAGCTCTATATCACTGTTTCTTAGCATCAGAAATGATTTCGGTTTACTTGAACTCTTTTAAACAGGGAGCATGCTTCCCCTTGTGCTTCTGCCCTTGCTTATTGCCTGTCTTTTGAGGTTTTTCTCTCCAAGATACTTAAATTTCTGTTCCTTTTCTATATACAGTTGCCCTTAAGAGAAACATGCAGAGGGGGAAAAATTAAGAACAAAGTTGACAACCATTTTTGTAAAAATTAAAAGATTTTTTTCCAGGGTAATTAATTCCTTCTCTTCCCTTCTATTTAATAGTTCTCTGGTCAGGTGAGTGTAGTGACAGGCAGCACCAGATAGAGGTGGCTCAATTCAGCCATTTTTTTATTGCAGATGATATCACATATGGGAGATGTGGTATTTCTGTGGCTCTGAGCAAGTTAATGTTTGTGTGATGGATTTAATGATTAGTGTGATGAAGTTCCATGATTTTTTTATCGTAAATGCATAACACGGAATGGGAGGGAGGGGAATAGAGTGCAGCTTTGACAGGAACATTCCTGCAATTCTCTGCCAAACCATTTAATTTCTATATTTTTGTCTGTGAGGAAAATTGCAAAAACATTCTGCTATTTTCTGAAGACGTGGTGAAAAAGGAGGGCATTGTACTTTTAAGAGGGAAACAGTTGTAGTGCTGCTTTAGTTGCAGAGATGAGTGTGGTATTAGTTATTTGCTGTTAATGCCTTCATTGTAGTATATTGGGTGTCAAATCAAGAAGTGTCCTTTCTCTCAAAATGAAGAGTCTGGAAGTATGGTAATTTATGTGTTTTGCAGCACATCTTCATTGGAATGATTAGCTGCCCTAGCAATTATTAGATACTACCAGTGTTTCTGACCTGATAAAACCTATAGTGTAGTCATGGATCTGTCCAAACAAAAGTGCTAGCTGCCTTTTTTTTTTTTTTTCCCCAGTGGAACTAATATGAACTACACTTTTCCAGGAACTGGCTTCTCAATAGAGTAAGTTCTGCATCTGTGCTAAGAATTAGATTAGGCTATGTTAAGAGTTATGTTTGTAGTTATTTGTAGTTGTAAAATTTCCAGATAGTCTTGAGGGGTTTTCCCTACATACCTATCTTCTTAATATATCTTCTCTTGGGTTTTCGGCATAAAGCTATGACTAGTCCTTATCGCTCATGTGCAGGCTAAAAAATTGGGATAATTTTTCTGTAAATCTCTTACCAAAGCAGACTGCAGGAATAGAAAATAGTAAAAGATCTGGATGTTGAAGAGGTACTCAAAGGTTAAAAACCTGAAAATTTTAAGAGGAGCAGTTTTATATACATTCATATTTCCAATGTAAGAAGTGCTTGTAGCCCTTAGAAAGGAGATGATCCACAGAATACTCTGGGTATAATAGCGATATTCAACTAAACAATGATTCCGCTGTGTGGGTAGACTGTTTTCTTTAAAGCAAATTGTTCTTTGGGTTATTGATCCATTACTTACAGTGCCAGAAATAATGTCTGTTTCATGTAGCTCTTGAAACTCTATAATTAATTGCTGTAGCTTGCCGTTGTAAGACATCCAGCAGTCTTGGGCTCATTGCGCTTCCCTAACGCAGATCAGCTGGAAGGCAGCAGTGCAGGAAAAACTTGGAAAGGGATGCTGACTATTGAAAGTCTTGCTGGAATTTTTGTACACAAGGCATGAAAGCAGGGGGACAATCACTTTGTTGGACTGAAAAATGTAGTAAACTGGCAAAGTAATAAAAATAAGTTTGGTCTATGAAGATATGAAATATTTTAGTAACCCTTGCTCTTTAACAGTAAACTTGTATTTTATATAGTTATTTTTTCTCTAGAAAAACTGTAGGGATTGCTGTAGAACTAGTACATCTTTGCCATCAGAAGATATGCAAATGAATTTAAGGTATGTTTGAAAGATAATATCCTTTCCCAAGTTCTTCTTGTTGGAGCTGTCTGAAGAATATGTATGAAGCCAAGGAATTGCTGTTTCTGGTATTTCAAATAGGAAAATCTTTCTTCACAAGTAGCCGGGTTAGATTATCTGTATGTAATAAAGAAGCAAAAAAGGGGAAGGAGATGATTGTCCTCCCTCCTCACTTCCCTTTCTACCATCTTACTTGCAGGTAAGCTTGTGGAAAGTTACCACAGTCTACAGTGTCTGAAAGTACTGAACACAACATGAAGTTAGCTGTTTGGTCTAGAACCTTATTTTTGACATCTTATGGACTCTACTTAACAGTGCTGGAGGAAATAACTCTTTTGCTGCGTGACTAAATACTGAACTTGAGAGTTGCTTTCTGCTTTAAAAAACAAGCTGTAGATGCTTCACATGGCAGATACTTTATAATTCTTTATGGTGAAAAATTACAAGCTTAACTTGCATTTTACATTCTTCTGAAAAGAAAGTATTAAATTTGGTGTTTGGTTCTTTAGTAATCCTGCAGAAATTTAGTTTACAGTTTTTGACTGTGCCATAGATCCTTTACAGACTCTATGTATATACTACCACCTCTGTGTGGCTGCTTCTCTGTTCTTCACCCGAAACTGTTCTCTTTGCTTCCTCAAGCTTCTGGTGAGGAGCCTGGTATTAGAAGTCCTTCTGTGTGTTAGTGATCCCCATCCCTGCTGTGCAGCACCCAAATATCTTGGTGCCTCAGGAGGTAGCTGCTGGTGTAGCCTGGGATCTATAGACTACTGTGATCACAGATAGCTTTTGTTTTCTTGTGAGCTAGCCTAGATCTGTTTATGTGGTCTACATTGGTCTACCCTGGCCTCCAACTGGGAGGCCTGGAGACACGCTATCTATAACGCTGCTGCTTCTTTTAAGAACACACGCAGGATCACTCTCGAGGAGAAAAGACAACGCAGAAAGAATCGCGTCTCGTCGATATCACCTGGGGAGTGTTTCTGCTGTGCCTTCTGCAACCGGACTTGTCTGTCTCGCATTGGCCTTTTTAGCCATCAGCGCATTTGTAGCAAGCGTGGGTAGAGCCCTTCTCAAATCTTTGTTCGCGAAGCCCAGCCATGATGATGATTTGGGCCGTAGGCTGACTTGGAGATTTTTTATTTTATTTGGGCCATAGGCTGACTTGGAGATTTTTGTGGTTTCCTGTTTGTGATTTGTTTTGAGGCTTAGGGCAGTGAAAGGAGGCCTTAAATAGTCTCTGTCCCTGAAGGTGCTTGGAACTTAAGTGCCTTGCCTAGCAGTAGAGGAGAGGTTAGAGTGTAACTGGCTGATATGCAGGTTCTTACAAATCCTTTCATTAACTGTAATCCCTACCTGAATTTGGAATTAGACGCCTGGAAATTAGTGACAGGAAATGCCACTTAATGTAGGGTGGTCAAAGTTAGAGAAAGGCATTTACATTAACTAAAATTTTGGATCAGCATTGCTCTGTATGTGAAAAATTAATTTCTGTAGAAACAAAATCAGTCTTGTAGATAAAATACCTTTATTCCCTAAATGAAGAGTCAAAACAGTCTCATAATGCAGAGGTATTCTCTTTGCTTCTAAATCATTGAGCCTATTTGCTATATTTTTGCTGATATAACATGAAGCTGATATCCTCATTACTCACTTACATATGAACTGTGTTATGGATTTACTGCCCAAAGTGAGGAACATCAGTAGACAAACAGTACTTCTGTTTCCCACTATCATAAAGGTGCCAACCGTTTCAGGTAAAATAGTGTCTTTGAAGAATGATCTGTTCCAAGCTTTTCCTTTCCATTAATTCATATAATGTTTAATCTTGGAATGTATTACCAAGACATGATTTTTAAAGATCTCTTCTTGTCTTTTAAATTATGGTTATTTCTATGAAGATGTTCTGTTAAGAGATTTCTTTGAGGGAACAGTTTTATGCAATGAGTGCTTACCATCCAGCATTTGAGAAGCTTTGAATAACACTGGGCATGAAGGTTGAGCGCAGTTGTTTTGGTGGGTTGGCTCCTAGACTTGTTTAATCAGTTACCATTGCATTCTGTTTAAACAACAACAAAAAATCCTTCTTTTTATATAGCTGAATGCTTTTGAAATTTACATGGTTTATTCATAAAAGTGGTCTATTAAGAAACAGTTTTTGACATGGCAACTTCTGAGGTTGAAAAATGTCACCCCAGATAGATGTATGACTTCAGATTCTTTTGCAGAACAAAGTTGTGTTAAAATAGTTTTTGCAATTGAAATATGAGATTTTAATCTGATCATTTAAATGTAGCAATTGGTAACCATTTCAACCTTTATCAAAGTACTGATTTTGACAAATTTTCAGACTGCTTTGCTGACTAATGGTCAGTTTCTTCAAGATGTGTGGAATTGGTCCAGTTTGTTGAGTTATGAGCTAAATTTTAAGTTCTCTGCAGTCATCTTTGTATACCATTTGATGATGAGGTTTGAAGGACTGCTGATGCAGCTCTATGCAACATAAATGCAAACCACTGTGCTAGAGAAGACTAATGTTTGATGTTAATGCTTTTTTAATATCTACAAATAATACTTGGAGTAGAGTTTGCTGCAATTTGAAGAAAATGGCTTATTATGACCTTCAGATAACTTCTTTGTTATCTGAAAGGAGCATCCTGTTGTCTCAGGAAAATATCTTTGTAACATAGTAGAGTTTTTAATAAATGCCTTTTTTTTTTTTTTTGGAGAGGAGTGTTTGCTCTTAGAAATCCTTTTGAAATACTGTCAAGCTGAAACCATAAGCAAAGTACATGTTTTTAAATACCTTCAAATTACTATGATGTTTTTTATTTTACTTTAATATGGCAGTATGTACTAGAGTGTCAAAGTTAACCTGTTAGGTAGGCAAACAGTTTACTAGCTGTGTGGTGCACTCAGAAGTAGTGCCGAGGCTTGATTTAATCTATGTTTTGTTCCATTCATTACATGCTTGATTTTAGGTTATAATGAGAAGACAGGGACAGTATCTAGTGACACTTTCTAATGAATGTTTTTTTCTCTTTAGGCAAGTATTATCATTCTTTAGAGGAATAATATTGTTGGCAGATAGTCGTATTGTTAAATTCTTTAAATTATCTGACAAACTTCTAAGCATATATAAATGGAAACTAGCATGCAATGGAGTTTGGTAAATTGTTCAGTATATTGTTTCTCTACACACAAACATACAGTTGGATAATAGGAAGAGAATGCTGTTGATCACTTAGCAGAAAGTCTGACAATCAGTTTTTAGACAGAAGTCCAGAGCAGAAATAGACATGAGCATGTAAGGTCTGAGAATTGATGTTTGCTGCAGTTTATGGAAGCACACCGTCTAATGTTGCTCTGGGTTGCCTTCATTCAGGGCACTCTCTCCGGTGTAGCAACAGTTTATGAAAGGAAAACTGGTGTTAAATATTTACAGGGGTCACACAATAGTCATTACAAACCTGCAAACCACTCCTGTATGGGATTGGTATATATTGGGAAGTCCAACCTGTACTATGCTTTCTGCACTGAAAGGTGAGGCTTTTAGTTGGATTTTGTTTTTCTGAATCAGTGTTTCTTTGTATCTTAAGTTTCTTGTATCTGACCTACACTGCTTTTGCCGGCATTCTCATTTTAGGTACTAAGAGGCATAGTTTGAGGACATATTCAGACCTTAGTATCTGACCTGCTGAGTTGCTTTTTAATTTTGGAATATGCTGGAACTCCTGGGGAGTGTTGCACTCTAGCCTTTGAAGTGGAGACTGTCACAAATAGGTATTGGGGAACATAGGGAAGGTAAATATTTTAGCTGTGGGATAAGAGGGGGGAGGAGGCCAGTGGGAAAGCTGTGCATAATATCTGTTAATTGCCCCTTCTGGTCTCTTTTTTAGATACAAGATATGTATCAGATGCAGTTCCTGCATCTTTGTCAACCCTCTGAAACACTAGTGTGCCCTGAATGTATTAAGTATAACTGCCAGCTATTAATTTTTTCCCTTTAAAACCCCAAGTTGTCAATGTTTAAATTACAAGCAATAAAAAATAAAATTTCAAGTTCAGAACTTTTAGTTCATACGACAATGTCAAAATAATTTACAAAACCTCTCAGACCAACCCTATCTAACTTAAACTGTCTATAGTGGAATCTCAGTATCAATAAATAGCGGCAAGTCAGCTTTATTTCTAAAACTACAAAACACCTGTCCAGTGAAAGTAATTGTCTTCTGTTGATGTGAAATAAAAGCTTTTATTCCTTCTTAATTGTGCAGGTTAATATATGGAATTCACATTTTTACTTCAAGATCTATTAGTTTGTACGATAAGTCTTAGATCTGTAGATTTTGGAAGCTATCCCTGTACCAAAGAGCTGTATTTGGCAGAGATGTAAGAGTATTCCATCACAGAGATGGAATCACATCTCTGTGATGGAATACTGTGACAGCCAGGGAGGCTCTCTTGTACTGTATCATGTCATATCTGTTTTGAAAGCCTCTCAGTTTTCATTTGTAAGTGAAAAGATAAATTTTTAGATATCTGAGAGTATTGCTATGTTGCTTTCTGAATCCCACGATTTCTTAAGCAGACTTTGGTGATATAGGGCGTACATATTTGTATTGATTTATCTTCATGATAGTCTATGAATTTCTTACAATAATTTAGTCTACCACTTATGACATACACTGCTCTGTAGTTCTTTCATCCACTATGGGTTCTATTGAATTGCAGGTGATCCTAATTGCAGGTAATACAGGAGCTCTGTATTACCACATGGCTGAAACAGTCAGATTCTTTAATAAACATGAGTTTCAGGACCTTAATCTAGTCAGGTGATTAGATTTTTTTTTTTTTCCCCAGGAATTCAGTGTCTTGATTTTTCTCCTGAAACTGGTTTGTTTTGGTTTTTATCCTTAATGTTTGCATTCTACTAGTGGCATTAGGACTTTGCTTCTCGTAGTTCATGCTTTTTAATTCTTTGTATTCAAGTATGGACTAGCTTAAGTTGTTTCTCCACTTGTTTCCCATCATTATACCGAAGGTCTTGGACCATATTTTAATTTTTAGTAATGTTTTGGTAGAAACAAAAGTAAGATCTGACTCTGTCTAATTTACCAAAAGTTTTAGATCACTTTAAGAGAAACATGGGTTTTTTTACCTAATGGTATGCAGTTTTGTTTGTTGGGTGTTTTTTCCCTCAGTCATTAAATTTGTGCAATTATTCTGTTTCTTTCAACCTTTTTGGTTTGAGAGTCAATTCAGCTGTGAACTGGAAGGGATCTGTGTTTGGGGATGATGCTTAAATATAAGTTGTTTACAAATTTAACCAATGTTAAATAGTATAGCCTGTGTATATTCCCCTTTCTCCACAGTATTCTGTATTTCAGTTATTATATAATGGCAAGTTAAATGTTTTAGGGATGTCTGTCTGCATTAATTTAGTAGACCTGTAATACAGTTTACCATAAAAACATTCATAGGAGGGTTGGGCCAGTCTTCTAGCTTATACTGTCTCATTAGCATTGTTTGTAATCAACACAAACGTACTACTTGAGGTGTAGAGGTCATTATAAATATAATATAAATAATACTTTCTGTTAGCAAGGTCTGCTTCCAAAAAATTACCTTTGTGGGTAGCTGGAGGTAAGAGCTTTTGTGATCATGTCTGTCTTGTGATCATCTGCAGCTTGAGATTCAGGAATGGTCAGCAGTCAGACTCAGTGTTATTAGGCAGCTGAGAGGTCTGGACCTCGTTCATGCTGACTTTCTTAACAGGAATGGGATCTTCCTTGTAGTTGCAGCAGTAGGAGAGGTATTTTCAGGCATCTTCAGGGTTCAGTATCCTATCAGTTAGCAGAGTAGTAAAAAATACTGGAAGTTTCAAAAAGCCCAGTCTCTACCAGTATTTTTTTGTGCTGTCAATGTTGATAGAACTGTCTCAGCAAAAGTAGTGTTGCAGATTTTGTGGTAGGAAGAAGCTGATGGAGATGAAGTTGTTGTGTTTGTACTTGCTTTAGAGCAGTGTGTTATTTGTTTGATGCATATAGATATGTATAGATACTAGATACATTAAAAGGTATAGTGATAGTGTAGTTGTCAAAATGCTGAATTGCAAAAATTATTCCAAAAGGTATGAGTCCATTTAAGTGGCTGGGAGGAAAGGGAAGGAAAAATGTAGTGGTATCTAATGGGCTTTTTCATTGATTCAGGTTTACTTCTTTTAAAGTTTATTTTTCCTGTTTGTAGGCAAAATGGGAAAAGAACCATATAAGAACTTACTTTGTGGCATGTAAATAAAAGGAAGCCTGTTTCTAGTGATTTAGTGAAAATTAATGAAGATTTTGATATGTCTATTGACCTATGATACCGTCAGCAGGTTTGTTATTTTCTTTCTTACAAGGTTTTCAAATTCAGAGTATGTTGCAGTAAGAAGGAAACAATATCTATGTGAATGTAAATGAAAAAGAGCACCCTTAAGGGCTTGGGAAAGGAGATAGTGTTAGAGACTTGTTTTTAAAAACAGAAATAAAATTACTAGAGCAGTGGTAATCAGGGTGGTCCATGGTAATCCATGACGTGCAATAAGTAAGTCTGTTGTCACTGTATGAGGGTCCGTGCTTTCACTGGCTTGGCAGCTGAGAAATGTTGGTAATTGCTAGAAGGAGATCATCCTCAAGCTTCTGAGAACTACAAGTGCAGTTTAGAAGGTTTTAAAATTCTTCAGTGATTGACCTCATATCTCACTAAAAAATGTCTGCATCTAAGCAGTTTTTTGGCGTCTGTCTTTCAAAATACAGCTGAGAAGGTAAATAATACAGGACACAAAATACTAAAGAAGAATATATGGAGTGTGGAAAAACAAGTGTAGGAATTATCTTTCTCTATAAATGTTGAGGTGCAACATAATGGACCTAGTTGCATGGTTCTGTCATTTCTTAGGTAACTGATCCTTTAAATCTATTGCATCTTCCTCTGTCCTCCTTTTTCTTAATCTTGACTTTCCTTTAAGAAAGTGAGGGGACTAACTGATGTTATACGCTGCCTGGAAATAACCTTTTCTTCCTACAAAGTCCTTCACTCCTTTCTCTTCCCTTAGGACTTTTCAGTACTTGATATTCATTGTGACTTAGTTTCAAATACGGTGTAAGGAAACACACTGCATCCAACACCTTTTCCCCCCTCTCTCTCTCAGTGCTCTCTGGTGGATTTTGTGGTGGATTTTTTTTCTTGCTTGTTTGTGTTTTCAGGCTGATCTCACTAGCTGCAGAATCTAATCAGACCCCCCCTGCAATGCTATTGCTTTATTTATGTGTAAATCCTCATCTGCTCTAGAACAGCATGACTGGAGCCAGTTCATCATTTAAATCCTGATATTTAGTGTGTGTGCAGGTGTGTTTTATTTTCTGTATTTTGATTAATTAGATGTTTCTCATATTGGCATCACTTCAGTTGCTGAGCAGTCATGCTTGTGTCAATCTTTCTGGGAAAGGGGACAACCTGTTTTAATTCTAGCTAGTGTGTATCTTTTTTACTGGCTGGTGTTTGAGTAGCTGTCTGAAGGAGAGGTGATTCATCTGGGCTGTGAAAATGTTGGGGGCAATAGTTAGTCTGGGGAAGGTATTAGCTAAAATATATGTATATGTATATAAGGCGTGAAAGGACCTGTGATCTACAGCACATACACTTTAAGGTGTATCTGCAGCTCTCATAATAATAGTATCAAGATTAGCAGTAAAGGCAGTATTTCTCTTTTCAGTATGATGCTGTTCCAATCCAGTCAAGTGTGGTGTTATGCTCCTGCTCATCTCCGTCAATGGTGAGGAACCAAGCGGATTCCGGCACTCCATCTGTCATTTCCCCCTGTGGCAGCAGACAGGGATCTAACATGGAGAGCACGGCACCTGAATCAAGATCTAATTCCAACTCCTTGCAGCAACATACAGGACAGCAGCCTCCACAGCCTCGAAAGAAACGACCTGATGACTTCAAATTTGGGAAAATTCTGGGTGAAGGATCTTTCTCAACGGTAACTTTACTTTTTATAAGAGGTGCCAAATATCTTAGATAAACTTCAGAATTTGTTGTGTGTGTAAGATTGCTGAGATTTAAATCTGGAAAGAACAGATTGTGGTAGTTTTAATCTAGGCCTTCCTTGGTGACCAGTTTGTAACCAAGGAAGGGGCAGTGTTCCCAGTATTCCATACGATTTTTACATAAATCAGGGGTATCAATAAGAAGGGAGGAGAGGCCTTCACTCTCTTCTCTTCCGGCGAGGTTTGGGAACAGTCAGTCCTTGCGTTGGTCTTGCTTATCTAAGGCTGAGGCCTGCAGCGACAGCTGGCCTGGCATGTGGAGGTTTGGAGAGTGCTGGCCGTGTCTGCCAATCCTGCTTTTCTATGGGACGTGGTGAGATTTGTTTTACTAGTTATTTTACTAGTTCTCGGGTTTGATTGCATATATCTGTTCAGTGTCCCTTTCTGTCCCCTTTTGTCCCTTTTTTCCCCTTTCCCTATCCCTTCGGAGGGTGTTTGGATTCCCTTTTGCTGTGTACATAGCATCTTAACTTTATAAAACTGTAATATACATAAAATATATATTTTTATATAACTAGCTTGATTTTGGGTTCTTCATTTTACATAGTTTTTTTTTTCCTTTGCCCTGGGGGAAGAAGGGAGGGGAAAGGGGGAGGCTGCTACTGTGGGTTCAGGCATTTGGCAGGAAGCCAGGTCCAAACCATCACAGGTATAAAGGATTGGAACTGGTCTAGGAGCTTGTCTTGGTAAGAACTATGCAATTAGTATAAAGTTGAGATTTTAGCAAGGTGTTGAAATGGATATAAACTTACAATGGGAAAGCCTGAAAACTTTAGTCATTTGTTGTTACAAGATTATTGCATGCATTCATGCAAGGGGACTTTTCCGATTGTCTTTGTAGTTGCCTTTTATAAATTTATTTCTTGAAAATGAGCTTTAATTTATGTTCCCCCAAAATCTTTTCTTTAAAAATATAAACCTGCTTGCCTGAAATTTCATCTCTTGCTTCTACTAATTGGAAATCTGCCATTCCCTTTATTTAAATCTTCTTAACACACTGTAAATAGTTAAAAGTTCTGTCTGACTTTTTACTTTTGATCTCTCAGATAATTTTTACCTTTCAATCTTTGCCATTTATGTTAAAGAAAGTACTGTGAAAATTAGATTTTTATAAATATTCCTCACCCTTTAAGAAGATTTGGTAATTTACTGTGACTTACGTTACAATTTTCAGAATTCTTCTGGAAAAAAAAATAAATCAGTGTTTACCCTCTCAAGTGTGTCTTTTAGCAAAACAATCATTGCTATGCTGAACTGAATTTCTGTAGAAGTCTTGCTGAAGCCAGCATAATAAGAACACATGATTAAATATTTTGTTGTGTTCTAAATGCCTACTGGAAGATCAAAATCAGTGTTAGTGTATGTCTTTAATGACCAGTTACAATACGTTTTTTCTCTTCTGGCAACAGGTCGTCTTGGCTCGAGAATTGGCAAGTTCTAGAGAGTATGCCAGTAAGTATTGGCTCCTTTACCATGAACTTTTAGAAAATTTGACATTAACTTAGTCCTGTTACAAAACACCTGTTGAAAAAAACAGAATTAGTGGTTTTATGATAATTTTATCAAACCAAAAAACCCCAGAACAAATTACTTAAATGCGCTTCATTTGATTGTACCTATTCTATTTTCACTCTCTTTTTTTTCATTAAGTTAAAATTCTAGAAAAACGTCATATCATAAAAGAGAACAAGGTGCCATATGTGACACGAGAGAGAGATGTAATGTCCCGTCTGGATCACCCATTTTTTGTGAAACTCTACTTCACCTTTCAGGATGATGAAAAGCTATGTATCCTTTGTGTTCTAAAACTTGCTGTAACACTTTCTTAGAAAGAACCCAGTTTTGGTTCCTTTGAAACATGGTCTAACAGGAATGATGAAAATAACTTCAGGTACTTAAAATAGCCTAATGTATGTGCTGCAACTTTTGCAGTCATGCTTTTATCAGAAATTAGCAAATGGAATGAGCGCGTCCCCTCAAAGAGAAGAGTGGGTCTCTTGTGGGACAAGGGAGAGCAATAAAACAAATTGTCAGTGTGGTAAATGTTGAAGGGTGACTTGCAACAATCCTGGTTGAAAGTAATTTAAAAATACTAAATTGGGGTGGTGTATGAGAAGGTGTGTGAGAAGTGTTTTATTTGTGATATGTATAGTAAAACACCACGATTCCAGTATTTAATAGGGGTAGCCAGCTATATTTACTTTTTTTTTTTTTTTTTTTTTTTTTTTTTTCAATTAGCGCTATAATTAAAATTTTTCTTGTGTAAAAGTGCTTGCAGAATAATCTGAATCTTCTGTTTGGGCTTCTGTTTCACGTGCTCTCTCTCTAACAGTAATTGCAAAGTACAGTTTTGTCCTGGAAGCTCGTTGGTTGGAAGTTGGCTTTATTTTTTTCCTTGTGAAGGAAATGTTAATTATGTGAACTTCCTCCTAAACTTCCTGCTTCCCATTGGCTGTGTGAAGGATAAAGGGATAGATCAGTCTATTTTTAGGGTCAGTAAGTAGTTGTGATTTTCCCAGAGGCTACGGACAATGCTCGCAGGCCCTAGAGTTCATGCAGCACACACTAGAAGAGCTCACAGGGGCTCTTTGTAGTGGAAGCACTTGCTCTGGTACTTCTCAGGTGAGGGGGCAATTTTAAACTTATATCAGTTTTTACTGTAAATGATTCTCTTTGAGGACAATTATGTATACCATTTAAATTAATTAGTTGGGTCTCAGTCTGAAAAAACAACAAAGTTACTGCTTTATGTAGTCTTTGCTGTATTGGGACCTGTGTGCTAGGTTGTTAATGTATTTAAGTATTTATTTTGGGCTGCTGCCATGTAAAGTTTCAAATCAACCAACTTCTTCCCTCCTGTTCATGTATTTTTAGTATTATTCTTTCTTTGGAATGAGATGTGGGGATTTTTGTTTTGGAATGGCTTAGAGATAGACCTTAACTACTTACATGCAGATTTTGGGCTTAGCTATGCCAAAAACGGAGAGCTGCTAAAGTATATACGCAAAATTGGTTCATTTGATGAGACCTGTACCAGGTTTTATACTGCTGAAATTGTATCAGCCCTGGAGTATTTGCATGGGAAAGGAATAATTCACAGGTAATACGAAGTTGAGACCAACATGCAGTTGATTATGTTTTTTTCTAGAAACATTCTTTGCAAAGTTTAAAGCAAAGGTGGATTTTGTGGAAACCTAATGAACACATAGTAGCATTTTATCAGCACTGATATTGTTAACATCAGTAGCTAAACATAGAAAACTTGAGGAGGAGAGCCAGTCTCTGTTGTTATACAAACTGTTGTAGCAGGAAGAAGTAAGAAAACCTTTTAGAATTAACATTACCAAAAGCTTGTCTTTCAAGCTTGATCAGTTAGTCTAAAAACAGAAACTGATTTTTTGTTTAACTACGCTTTTTTTCCTGTGCTGTTATGTAGCAAACATAACTAGAATTTTTCTGGTGTGCGATTTAGTGTGTGCTATGTAATCAAGAAAAGTAAAATTAATCTATATCAGTTTTCACTGAGTGAACAATTTCCACAAAGCTGAACAATAATTAGGTAAATGGTGAAATCTAGCAAAGTTTCTTGTAGTACTTTCACAGTTGTTCTGGGTGTAATTGTATTCTTTGGATAATCATGTTTTTTCATTCGTGTGTATTAAATAAATTAAGGTTTTAAGTGCTAAACATCTGAGCTGCAGATCTTCATTTTGGGTAAGGAATGTATTGTGTCTGTACATTACCAAGCAGTTGTCGTGAAACAGTAAATGCTAGTTGGCAGAAAGCTAGCTGATTATAATTCTGATAGCGTTACTTCTTTCAGTTACATTTAAAAGGAAAAAGTGTTTTTCTAATACTTTTTTGTGTAATAATTTGGAATAGAATCTAAGGGGGATGGATGTGGAGAGTATAAAAGCATAAGATTTTCCACAGGGGTGAAAAAATGTTCAGGAACTCCCAGTTTCATTCAATTTTACAGTCCACGTTTTAGGCTGAGAGAAGGCTTATAAAATAAATGCAGCATGATTGTCAGTGTTACTAAGCCTATACTGGAAATGTCATGTTACAGAAGAGCTGCTTTATACTTGTCTTCATATGAAGGCACTTATGAGAAGCTCAAAAGAAAATAGTGCGATTGTGCAATTAGAGAATTTAGTATGTATAAGGCCACAGCTCTAGCAGTGCCTGAAAGCTCTTGGGATTTTCTGCCGCCTAAAGAAATAGGACATGAGATAGAACCACTTTCAGATGTCAGGCTACTCTGGAAGCGTTATTACAGATATATCTCTGTGTTTCTAGATATATAGCTATAAATCCATAATACAGTATTAATGTAGGTGTATAATATAAACACTGTGTATATGTGTGTATAGAGTACAATATGTCTACATACAAATGTATATGTAAAAAAGCCTCACATAGAACTGTTAAAAGGGTCCATTCCATTCACGTACTTTCTATGTCTCTCTGAGATTAGTTACAGGAAAATGAAGAGGATTTTTATGGCTTGTATGTCATAATTACTTCATTCTAATTGCTCTCTGTGCTAATCCCCAGACTTTAAATTGTACAACCCATGCTTTTCCGTAATAGGGGGCTGCAGTCTGATGAAAATAATGCTGCACAGTAGTTGATGGAAACAGCTTTGAATTTGCACTGTTTTTTTCTTACCAGTCAACCAAAACAACTCCCATGATCCTAGATTTCTTTATGAGCATTCAGAGATGCTTAGGAGGGGGAAGTACGTCATCTTTTCAGATGAGGAAACTTTGTGCAAAGAAATGCCATATCAGTGTCACCTGATGCTCTTTATTTTGTTGCTAACAGGCTTCTTGACATCTGACTCTATATTGCTATCTATTGTGTTTGTGATACTGTGAGGTTTGGTTTTATTCAGAATGGTGACAGTGTTCATGCAAATTGTTAGGTGTAGATTTGAAAGACAGATTATATGTGGAGATGGTCTACAGTTCTTACTGTAGACCTGGAGTAGTAGTCTGGACATTTAGCTGGGGCTGGGTTTGCCAGTGTTTGACTAAGTGGAGTTTTGCACCGAGGAAACAGGCCTAGAAGATCTTAATGCCATATCGGTCTGTTAGGTGTTATTTAAATTAAGGCTTTGGAGTGAAAGGGCTTGGGGTTTTGTGTGGGTTTTTGTGGGGTGAGATTTTTGTTGGGATTTGTTGGGAGGTGGTTTTTTTTGTTTGTTTGTTTGGGGGGGGATTGTTTTGGGGGTTTTCTTGTTTTTTGTTGGTTTTTTTTTTTTCATTCCTGTTGAGATGCACAGTAGTGTAGTTTTGAGACAATTAATTACTTAAGGTCTTTTTAGAAAAAATGTTAATTAAGGGACTTATCAAAACGTGATAGTCTGCAGGTTGACAGCTACAAGTTAGAGGAAAGTTGTCACAATAATGTTTATAGAATGTCTGCATCATTTATGATAACATTGTGTACCTGAGTCACTAGACAGTTTTGCAGCTTTCATTTGCATGGTGATTGAACATATAAATCTGTCTTTTCCAGGGACCTTAAGCCAGAGAACATCTTATTAAATGAAGACATGCACATTCAAATAACAGACTTCGGAACAGCAAAAGTATTATCTGCAGATAGCAGACAAGGTATGCCATCATTTATCTCATTATGTAACACAGATAATTATAGCCAGTGGTCCTTTGAAAATGCACATATGTTGTATATACCAAATTGTAGCTTTCAAATATCATTAACTTCATCTAAATCACTGAGAGATCTCGAAACAGTTTTGAGTGTCACTGCTTGGATTATGTCACAAAAGGTAATATTTGGTGTAGTGTTATAGCCAGCTGAGTCACCAAATATAGTGGGAAGTCAAACTACTTCAAATTACTTAGTTTTCATTTGCAAGACAAGAATACAAACAGAGGTACTGTGGCTCAGCTGATACAGTAAGTTTTTACTCTGCTTATGTCTTTAACTCCACATTTGTGCAAGTCTGATAGCCACTGAAAGTTACAGAATTCTTGTGTCACTAGTTGTTAATAATAACCTTAAATAGATGTTGCAAACAATGCCTGAAAAAAGCACTAAGCTGAACTGAATTTGATAACTTTTTTTTCTTTGATGTAGTAAACCTAGATTTTATAACTGACCAAGTACCTAAAGGCCCAACTTCTTGAACCACGTAGGTATCACTGAGACTGAGTTGTTTCTTCCAAGCAGGTTGTGTGGATTAGTAGAGAAATTAAATTCCCATAGATTCTTGGTAGCTTTATGTAATCTGCAAGGTATTGCCTTTGCAGGTTTCTTTAATTGGGTCGGTACAGGGGAGGAAGAGAAAGATTGGCTTATCCATAAGTATGTGTTTGGCTTATTTCTTTCTGTTTCCTTACCAGCGCGGGCAAACTCATTTGTAGGGACAGCACAATATGTTTCTCCAGAACTGCTGACAGAGAAATCTGCCTGTAAAAGGTGAGGACTCTACATTTCAGAACTTCACTGACTCTGTCAGGATACTGTTAAATGGGGAGGAGTGGATAAATCAAGCAAGAAAGCTTAGTATTATTTCTTAGTAAAGAAATAAGATGCTTGGGTATAAAGTTTTTTTTAAGAGAGTTTGAAAATTTGTTTTCTTAACAAGTATCGCTTTTTGTCTTAGTGCTGGTTTCCTTAATTCGTCTACCTTCTGGAGTTCTACAAACAGAATTAGGTGTTGTTGAAGGTGTATAATATGAAATTGGATTTCTTACCCATAAATGTATCAATTTTTTCTGTTATCCAAATAATATAATTATTTTAATTCTGTTTTATGTAAGCTTGCTCAAATAATGGTATTTCCTGCTGTAGTAGCAAGCAATGTCGCATGCTGTCAGTTAGGGGAAAGGCCGCAGCTTTCTTTGACTTGTATTTAAATCAACTTGCAGTTATTTTTGCTAAGCTGTACTTGAGGTTTGCAATGTTTTAAAGCTCATCTCTGTGCCTGGTATGAGTGATGCCCTTAAGAAATCTCTTAACTCATTAAAACTGCTTGTTGATGGTAACCTACTGAATGTGTAGATCTGTTTTATTACGATGATGGAAGAGTAAGTTAATCGCTCAAAAGCCATAGGGGTAAAAGAGAACTCTTATAGGAATAACTCTAGTAATTTTTGCTGGCATTTCTTGAAATGATAGAAATACAATCAGACTTTCCACATTTTGCTTACAGTAGAGAGGTCTTAACTGTTTTGGCTGATGGAAAGACTTCATCAGGTTATCATCTCCATTTAGAAGTTGCATAATGCCTCATCTGTAATTTGAGTAGTTTTGAGTCTTTGGTAGTATTTTAGTCTTCTATGAGGATTTTGAAACTTTTATCAAATCTGTGTATAGCTTACCTTGAAGTACAGTAAGTTTAAAGTGCTATTCCAGGCCAACACACTAAAACTTAACTTTCCCTCACCCACATATCATATAGTCTGCCTTTTTGTTTGTGTCTTAAGAAGAGCTTCAAGTGAAAAAACTGTATTGTTTTGTTCTGGTGTTTGGGGTTTTTTTGGTTTTTTTTGGTGTTGTGTGGGGTTTTTTTTCTTTTTTTTTTTTTTTTTTTTTTTTTTTTTTTTTTTTGGGTTTTTTTTTTTTTTTTTTTTTTTTTTTGTA
The DNA here is from genome assembly GCF_003031625.1 of Empidonax traillii. Classification (NCBI taxonomy): domain Eukaryota; kingdom Metazoa; phylum Chordata; class Aves; order Passeriformes; family Tyrannidae; genus Empidonax; species Empidonax traillii. The sequence continues at coordinate 520,328 of NW_020955528.1, forward strand.
TAAAATACTTGGAGGAGAGGATTTTAATTCTCTAGATGGAGCATATATTACATTAATTTGGATGCATCTTTGAATTGTCATAGTGGATAAATCAGTTTTCTTTTCAGACTCATATACTCATTATTTTGCCAGAGAATTCAATTGTCTTGCATGTGTCCTTGTAGTCAGTTGTTGTGGGATTGTTACTGTATAGTTTTTTTTCCTAAACAAAGTTGTGTTGCTAGCCTAATCTTCTGTCAAGGGCTGAAGTCAGAGTAGTACAGAAATTATACAGAGCAAGTTTGTCCGCTGGGTTTGTGCTATGTTTTAAGTAGCAGAAGGTTAAGAATTTTTCTTTCTAAATTACAGTTTAAAGACTTCTGTTATGAAAAGGTGCTTTATGTTTCTTCCTCTTTCTTTTGAAGCTCTGACCTCTGGGCTCTGGGATGTATAATATATCAACTTGTAGCTGGATTGCCTCCATTTAGAGCCGGGTAAGAGATTTAAGCTAATTCTTTACATGTGGATCATAAATACAGTGACTTGATTTTGATTTTTACCTTACTGCCAGTTCTGAAGTACAACTTTGCATGATGCAATGTTAGTGTTAATGTCATACCTGCTATTATTTGTTCTTTTTGATGTCTTGAAGTTGCTTAGACAGCTATAACTAGAGTTCCTGAGAGACATTCCTTAAGTTATCCTAGAATTTCACATGTAATTTGTACCATAGTGATAACTTTATTTGTGAAGAGAGTATAAGGCATCTCTGCATCATTTGAACTTTTCTTGTTATTGCTCAAGTACCTGGTGTTTACAGGATCATAGATACTTGTACTCCTTCTTCTAGGAAGATTTATGGGAATATGACTTAACTTGTAGGTTTTCTGTTTAATATTTGTCCGGGTTATGCAGGGTAAGGTGAAAGAACCATGGAAAACTAATAACAAGAGTCAATATTTTTCTCTTTTGCAGAAATGAATATCTTATATTCCAGAAGATAATAAAGTTGGAATATGACTTTCCAGAAAAATTTTTTCCCAAGGCGAAAGACCTCGTTGAAAAGCTATTGGTAAATATTTGCTGCTGTTAAATCACTTGATGACACTGGAAACATTCAGCTTATATTCAGAAACATTTCTGAAAGTTTCTGTGCACTCTATTGCAAACCTTATTTTAAGGGCTGTGAGCATTATTGACTGTAGGGGGGTGTCTTGAGAAATCAACATCTGTTATTAAACAGCATTGAATTTCAATTATTTTTTTTTAATCTGAATTCTAAAATGTGGACGAGGAATGTCTCTGAATGGAAGCAAGTGATTCTAGACACTGTGCATTACACATAGACATTAAGATCCAAATACTCAAGTTTATATGGTTCTCAGATTAATTCTTTTTGAGCTGTATAATGGATCATTTAGTTGAAAACAGTCTTCTATACATCACAGGCAGATATATTCATTACAATGTAAGTCCACTTACCTTGGCATTAGCATGCACTTTAACACATCTCAATTGTGTCAGCCTAAGAATTACTGTTCATATGGAGGTTTGACAAGGAGGAAGAGAAAGTAATTCTATCCCACGAGTCAGATCATAGGCATGACACGAAAGTGAATAGGCAGAGAACATTTTGGGTGGTATAAGCTTTTTCAAATTCAATAGTCTTGCATATTAGCAGGGGATGAGGAGGAAATGCTTATCTTTGTGGATGATGATGGGTACAACCTAAAGGGCCTAGCAGTTCATTCCTGTGTCCAAGGCCAGCGCTATGGCCAAGCAAGTGCCTGCTGATTGGTGAAGTTGAGGTTATATTAACATCCTGAGAACTGTGTCATTTTAGGATGCTTGAGAGGCTGATATTTGACACTAACTACAGCTTCCACAGGCTCTTGCATCACTAGAATGTGATGGTGGACTACACTTTAATGAGACGTTCCATCAGGCCATCTCTGTGTGTTTGCTTCTGTCTTTATGAAAAAGCAAAGCCAAAAAATTGTATGAACCGAAAGAAGCGCTCCTTCCCTTAGATCTGTGAGCTGGTTTAATACAAAATGTTGCTGACATGACAAATAACATCTTTTATTATAAGCAGTCTCCTTGTATTATTGATAGGTATGCTTAGGACAGTGAGACCAACTGGTTTTAAGTTTTCACATGCTGCTGTGCAAATGTGAATGGTGCTTGCCCCTTGTCATTCTTTTATGTAGGGTAACCTAATTTTGGTTTGCTCAGGTTCTAGATGCTACCAACAGATTAGGTTGTGAAGAAATGGGAGGATATGGACCTCTTAAGGCTCATCCCTTCTTCGAATCCATTGTGTGGGAGAACCTACATCTTCAGACACCCCCTAAACTTACAGCGTATTTACCTGCTATGTCAGAGGATGATGAAGACTGTTACGGAAATGTATGTTTTTCTGTACATATATTCAGCTCTGATGCTGCCTGAGACTTTCATTAAGGCATAATTATTGAATATTAAATATTTTTACTGAAACTACTGATTAGTTATGTTTTAATGAAGACTTTAATTATTAATCTAATATAAAATTGCTGGGTAAAATTTAAAGTCAGAATTATTTTGTTATAAGAGCAAGTGTTTTGAAAAAATACTGGTTGGCTGGCTTTTGATCAATCATACTTTTTTGCATAAGTGCCTATTCATCTATAGAGAATAGACTTTTTGCCCAAAAGCAAAATAAACAAAAATATGCTTAAATTAAAAACCAAAATTTAATGCAAAACATTTGATTACTTTGTTTTGTTTCCTCCTTTAGTACGACAATCTCCTGAGTCAGTTTGGTTGCATGCAAGTTTCTAGTTCTGCCTCTTCCCATTCACTGTCTGTCCCAGAGACAAGTACACCACAGACATCAGGAGGAAATATTGAACAGTATATTCATGATCTTGACAACAATTCCTTTGAGCTGGACTTACAGTTTTCTGAAGATGAGAAGAGGTTACTTCTGGCAAAGCAAGCTGGTGGAAATCCTTGGTAGGATCTTTAAATGTCGCTCGTCTTCTACTTGCACAGCAATAAAGAATCTTGAAAAAGAAGTGATTTTGATTTAAATTAATATTTGTCAATCTTAGTATGTTCAAACAATTAGCAACTACATTTTTCTTGACTTCTGTTTTTAAAGCAATAGCAGCAAAACCCTAATACTATATTTCTAAAATGTACCAGATCTAGAAGATGGCATGGAGTGTGTTTATAAGATAGGCAGAATGACATTATCCAGTGCTGAGGATTCTTTGCTCTGTAGTCGTAGAACTAGAAAAGGCTCCTCCTTTCTTACTGATGCTAAAAGTTGTTGAGTTTTTATGCATGTAATATTGTGTTGACATCTAACCAAAATACCTCCAGACTATGTAACTGATAGCATTTCTTTGCATGGTTTAGAGAAGTTTCTCATGTGTGATTGTGATTTTTTAAAATTTTTTTCTCTATCCCTGTCAGGAATTAGAAAGAACTCCTTGGCCTGGAATGAGGAAGAGTACAAAACTAATCTAGTAAAGTTGCTCAGGAATCTTTGGTGGAAAAGGAGACTCTAGGGAGTGACATGGAAAACTGCTTGATATTAATAATAGCTGTTCCTATGAAAGAATTACTTCTGGAGTAATAGTTATTTTTCTTTTTTTAAGGCATCAGTTTGTAGAAAATAACTTAATCCTGAAAATGGGTCCCGTGGACAAAAGAAAGGTAAGGGTTTTTTTTTTTAATTTCCTATAACAAGTTTCAGCTGTCACATTTTTTGTGCAGTCGCAGCATAAATAAGGAACCTGTTTTAAAGCTTACTTGTTGAACTTATAAATAAGTGGCAAATTGTCTATTTTTAAAACTTCTGTGTTTTCTTGTCAGTAGATTGTTTTTTCCTAATTTTATGATGTGCTTTTGGTTTCTTGGAAAAGCTAAAAGTAAAGCTGCTAATGATGCTTTCATTTTGAGATTGTAGTAAATGAGTTTTTTGCTCCCCCTCCTCTTCCCAATGTGATATAGCCCACTAAACACTTTGTCTTGATGCATGTCTGAATGTGGTTTGAGCCACAAATACCAAAAAAATTAAATACAAACTCATGTTGTTTTGAACTGTGGTGTTTTTCCTGGATCTGACTTAGTGCCTTTATTCTGAGAGGGGCAGAGGTGGCATTAGAACAGCTTTAAGTATTACCTTTTAATATTGTACAGGTGAGCAAGGATAGTCTGCATCAACTTTCCAGGAAAGAAGGTTCTCTTTCAACTAAGTTAGTACCTGCTTGTTTGTAAAAAATCACAACTGTTGGTTTCTGTGCTGGAATCTTTGAATAGATTTTGCTTCACTATGTACAGCTAGGTGTTTATGTTTTGCTAGAATTTGAAGATGTTTTCCTGACATAGTACTTGTGTTTTGCCACATAGTAGGAAGGCACTGCAACCCCCTAAAAAAGGAGTGAGGTCAAATAGGTAAAGTAAATGGAAAATTGAAGTCCCCCAAGTCCAAACATACTCTCCTATCACTGAGCTGGTTTTATTCTACCTCTGTTGTTCAATTCATAGATCTGCACATTTACATTTTTATTTCATGCCTGGTTTTGCATTGCTGCTTCTACTTTTTCTCACTAGGGATTATTTGCACGTCGGCGCCAATTGCTGCTCACAGAAGGGCCCCACTTGTATTATGTGGATCCTGTCAATAAAGTTCTAAAAGGAGAAATTCCATGGTCATTAGAGTTGCGGCCAGAAGCCAAGAATTTTAAGACGTTTTTTGTTCATACGGTAAGTTTCTTTCTTGGATTTCTTTGTAAAATGCACTAAGGTCGTTGGGCAGCTATTATATGTTGTTATCAAATAGATTTTTCTGGAGAAAATATAATTACTTAAATACAAGGGTTCATAGTCTTAATTCGAAACAAAACAAAATCCTGAACAAAACCAACCAACCCAAAAAAGAGCACAAAACCAACCCCCCCAAACAAAATCAAATAATAATAATAACCCCCCACACACAAAACCCCACCCTGACATACACATTATTGCAAAAATACAACTGTATTTTTATTGTTATTTAAATAAACTATATGTGGATTTGGGGATTTTAAGGAAGCTCTTAAGAAGGACTTTGAAAATTTAGCCCTCTTTATATGTAGCGAATTATGAGGAGTTTACCAGCAATATATTGACTGCTTAACAATGTGCCAGATGTATGGTTATTCAGTAATATATAATATTATATAACTGTAATTCAGTTTAACTTTTAGAAATTTTATGAACTAATTCTGAATAATTATTTTATTGGTAGGTGCAGAATAATTGTCTTTTTGGTTAAACTTCCGCGTAATCATTAAAATATTGTTCACTTATAGCCAAACAGGACATATTACCTGATGGACCCAAGTGGGAATGCTCATAAATGGTGCAAAAAGATACATGAAGTTTGGCGGAACAGATACCACCAGAATGCTGCAAAATAGTAAAGCTCATCCAAAATTTCCCAGTTTCCCTACTTGCTGCTAGAACTCCGTGTGCAGCCGATCAGAGGAATCTTTTCAACCCACCTATTACCATCTCAAGGGGAAGCATATGTTTGAAACGTTCTTTTTTTTTTTTTTTTTTTTAAGAAGGAAAAAAAAAAAAAGGAAGAAAAGCAAAAACCTAATGGAATTCAGGGTTGCTTTGCTCGCTCTTTGTGCTTATTTTGAGGCTTCCACATGCATATCATTGCAGTGAAGATCTTGCTTTTGTGCACTTCAGCTCAGTTTCTGCTGCCGACTAGTGATAGATCTTGCATTACCAGCTTCACTTAAGATGAGTTAAAACCAATCCACACGCACACACACCGAATCATGTACCAGCCTTTCATTTCATGGGGCTGGAGTTTTCTGTGACTCTCAGATTATCATTAAACTGTATTTCATCAGGGAGCTTTTATATGCCTCTCCTAAGCACCACCTCTTTGTTTTCTCTTCCTTTCTTCACAGTCCCCCAGCTTATTGGTATATGGCATTTGTAGGCAGGTCAGTTGCACCCTTGTGTAATCCCTAATATAGTTCTGGTTGCAGGATTTATGTGGTACTTTAGTAATTACGTGAATGAATCAGATGTATGTGTCTGGAAGACAGGCTCCAAAGATAAAGGTTTTGAGAGAATAAAATGCTGAACATGGCACTGAAAGTTTCCTAAATTGAAACGTTGGCTTCTGAAGCATATAAGATTTTAAACATTCAGTTTAAATTTTAATATGAATGATATGTGTGTTTAATCAAGGGACGATAAACTTACCAGCATGCTTTTAAGTAATGCTAACTAAAAAAGAAGCTAGTTAGTATGGGGGGAAAAGGTTACTGTTGAAGTAGTAAATAGTTTTTCACCTTTTCAGCAGATGAGAGTTAGAAGCTTTCTTTCCAGGGTGTGCGTGTGTTGTGCGTTTTAGTGGGGCCAACCTATTTACCTGGGTAGAGAAGGAAGTGTGAAAGCTTTGTACAATTCATTACTTGACTTTTTTTGTCTCATTGTATAATGAGATGGCAAATAATCCTATTTTTGGTCCTTGGCCAAATATTCAGGAACTCTAGAAAAAAATGTAAACAATTGAAATATTAGATCATAAAGTAATTTCATTAGAAAATAAAAAGAAAATATTCGTACAAAGGGGAAAATACATGGTACTAAAGCATATCTATAAAATGAAAATATTTTTCATATCGATTTCCTTTATCCTCTTCACATTAAGGCTTTTTTGTGGTCAAACATTTCCGATAGTGTTGCAAAGACACAACTTTGTGTGCTAAAACCAACTCCCATAATGGTATTTTCAACATGCGTGTGTTCCTGAACCTTGCAGAGAGGAATGACCAAGGTCTGGACAAAGGCATTTTTCCTTTTTTAAAAAGCAGTATAAACATCACACCTATTTATCCACTTTCTACACATACCATCTCTTTGAATTTTGAGTAGTCATACTGTGATATGCTTTTCCTTCCACCAAAGAAAAATTTCACTACAGTGTTGAAAAAACTCATGGGCTACTGTTCTAGAAGCAGTATTTTAAAGGCAGTGGCTTATCAGGATTTCTCTGAAAACACATGCATGTCGAATATTTTCTTGTACAGGGTGAAGGAGATATATTATTGATCTCTTGAAAACTGTGGTTGAACTTGATGGCAGTTCAGCTTTTCCAGTATCTTTCACTCTTTAAAAGAGACAATGCAGTTGCCTTTTCTTTTGGAGGAGCAGCATTCTTGTAGTCTTCTGTATCCCACCACGTCCGCAGACCTGAGAGAAGTAAATCCCTGGCTTACAGTGCCTGGTGTTAAGGGGATGAAGGTGTCCTGTAAATGGCTGAGATGAGGAAGAGAGAACAGCAGTCCCTTTGCATCATGACAGATTTCATCACATACAAATTACACTCCTTGTCACTCAAATTTGAATAGCACAGTGCACCTCTGATCTATGTCTGTATTAAGCTATATTTGCCATTCTAACCAAGATGACAGGTATTTTAAGTTTGTTACAGTGCTATCCATTTGTTCTCTGGCTGTCAAATTCCAGCCATATATTGTGTCCACTGGAGGCAGCTCTACCACTTTTGGATTTAGGCTTTGGTATAGAGATGTAGACATATTCCCAACTTTATACAGGAGAGTTTGACAATAATGGAGAATCACAGTGCCACTGCTGTGCAGTGTGACAAACCTTGGCCTCCCACAAAAGTCTGGCAAAATGATCTCCATTGGTTTGTTCACTAGGTGGAAATCTAACTAAGCTTAACCATGTTTTCTGTAATATGTAGAATTTTAATCATTTTGCCATAACAAAGTAATTACTATGCTTTTTCACACCTTGAAAATCCTCTCTCAGTAGACTTCTGTCCTGCCCGGCAAAAGCTTTCAGCCAGCCGGATCTTGGTAACAGGAAGCTGTCAAGAAGGCTAATGTCTGCATTCTGGAATCCCTTTTTTTAATTGACAATGCTGTCATTAGAAAACGAGCATCTCATAATAGTCATCCCTCCACTTAGAGCTTCAGTGTTCCTAATCTAGTCTTACTTAGCTGTCGCTTTTTTGAGAAGGATCTAGAATTTTTCTGGGAGAGGTCTTTGTATTTCTTGTACTGTAAGTGAAATCTCTGGTTTTGAAAGGTGGCAGAAGAACAGAGTGAGGCAACACAAAGCAATTGTGGGTTCAAGTATGTTTTACCAGTTTGTCCACTTAAATGTGTATTGACAGGTGCTGCATACTATGATGGGCTGGTTCCCATTGTAAATGCTTATACCTTGGGTAAGTTCAGCTCTTTGTCCTGAAGATCACTCCTATGGCTCATGAAAGTTCATGGAATGAAATGTACACAGGAGATTCTTCAGAGCTGCAGATAAGCCAGGTGATTTTTCTGCTTTTAATCCAAGGTTTTCAAAGCATAAAAAAAAGAAGTGTTAATCACTCTTAAAAGACAACTCTTAAGATTCTTCCTGACTGCAAACCTATTGAAAATCCAATCTATTGATTCATTCTATCTTTTGCAATTTGAACAGTTGCCAATTATTTATGAAGAATCTGGTCAGTAGTATTGTAATTTTTGATTGTTGGGGATTTAAACATCAGAAAAGTGTCTATTGCATCAGTTTTCTGTATTGTGGAGCTTAAAAAAGGATGAAGTACTACTTCACATAAGTCATACATCTATTACTACTAGAAAGGACTTTTGAATAACACTGTTTTATTCAGCATCCAGCCCAGTCTCAGGAAGTTTAAAACTACTTCAATAAATTGGAGAAACTAGTTCATTACCATTGGCCTTAAAAATCCAGTTTTGTAAAGGCTTTACATTAAAGGAAGACTTGCTTCAGATGTGATGTTGAGGCATTGTGAGCAAACTGATATGACCTATAACAATTCCATTTGCTAAGCACTTAGATGCTGAAAACATCAAAGTATCTGTACTGTGCTCCACTTTTTTCCCTCTGACATCTTTTAGTTGGGAAGTATCTGCTACATATGGTCCTGGAAATAACTGTCAATTGAAACAAAGATGTGATGATTCTAATCAGTTTTCATAGTTGAAGATTCTTAATTTAATGTGCTTGATATCATTACATTTTGTGCTGGGAACTTTGAAGAATCATGAGAATTTCCCACATGTACATTTCCTTTTGAATGATTTAGTGAAGTCAAGAAAATTACTTCATTTGGCCTGTGGACAAAACGTTTGATTTCAACACCTTACTGAGGAGAGAACTTGTCTATTAAGAGTTGCCTAAAGATGTGGCCTGTGGATTCTGATCACTTCCTACTAGTAAATTACACAAATAGGTGTGGTATTTATATCTGAAATTTTGCTGAATGCCTGGTATACTTTGTGCAAATATTTTATTAATCAAATGGAAATACTCCTGCAAAGCTTTATGATGCAGATTGTCCATCAGTTGATCAAGTGAGCTTACAAAAAAGTAGTTCTGTGACCCAAAATGGCACGTTTTCTTTTAAGACTGTTAATTTAAGAATGTTTTGTCTTTTGTAGAAGAAATATGACTTTTGTCAGTTGGAGAGGTTCTTAAGCACCCAGTAACCTGGTTTTAGAACATAATATCGTAGTTGGAAGGGACTCAGAAGAATCATCAATCCATCCCCTGGCCCTGCCCAACACCCTAGTAATCCCACCCTGTCCCTGGCAGCATTGTCCAAACACTCAGTGAGCTCTGTCACCCTTGGTGCTGTGACCACTGCCCGGGGGAGCTTGTTCAGTGCCCTACCACCTTCTAGGGGAAGAACCTTTTCCTGATACCCAACCTAAACCTCCACTGACTCAGCTTAATGCCATTCCCTTGAGCCCTGTCACTGGTCCTGAGAATGAACTCTGTCTGTCAGCAGGGCACTGAATGTAGATGGTTGCTATTTGACAAAGCTTCCTGTGACCATGTACTAACTCTGATTGGATGTGGCAAAAGTTCGAAATTGTAACAGAATTTAAAGTTACTGTATCTGACAAAAGAGAAAAAATTGGAATCGGGAACCATACTCAGTTTCAATAGATGTATGCTAGCTTTTTTCAGGTTGGTGGCAGTCAGTTACATGTGTAATATGCTCTACTTGGTTTGTAGCTGTAACTGTGATTTACAGATTAAAACAAACAAACAAAACCAACAAAAAAAACCACAGAAAAACAACCCAACAAAAAAACCCTAGCCCCTCTCAACAAACAACAATACAATCTTCCCTCTTCCAAGAACTTGTGAAAACAGAAGCAAATAATGCAATGATATAAGATACACACTTTTGTATTTTTATTCTTATAAAGTTATTTGCTGGCTCTTGTTGGCCTCTAGTTCAGTCTGTGTTATTTAAATTCTAATATATGAATTATTTGGATTGAATTCATGTTCGGGGCCATGGTGTTGTATGTATTGATGTACAGCCTTGAATGTGAATAATTATTGTAAACTATATTTTACACCTCTTTTCTGGCTTTATTATATAAATTTTCTATCGGTCGATGATTTAATCATATCTCATAATTTAATGACTGTTTATTCTCCTCTCGAAGATCTCTGTGCTGTAGATGTGTAGTTAGTGACTGGATGACGGATTTCACTTATGCTTGGTAGTCTGTAATAAAGGCATGAAGGGTCCTGCGCAGCCTCCGCCTCTTCCTTCCGGTGGGTCGAGGTGGGGAGAGGGGTGGACTCGGGGCTCGGGGGCCGGGCCGGGGCTTCTCCCCGAAGAGAGGGGGCAGGGAGCGGCTGCAGCGGGCGCTTCCGGGGGGCGGTGCGCCCGGGGCCGGGCCGGTGGGGCGGCCCCTTCCGGCGGCGGCGAGGATGGCGGCGGAGAACCACTGCGAGTTCCCGGTGCCCGTGGCCGGCGGCCTCGGCACAGGCGGGCCCTGCCGCCGCTGCAGCTCCGCGCCGCCGCCCGGCGCGGGGCCCGGCAAGTGGGTGCGGCTGAACGTGGGGGGCACCTGCTTCCTGACCACTCGGCAGACGCTCTGCAGGGACCCCAAGTCCTTCCTCTTCCGCCTCTGCCAGGCCGATCCCGATCTGGACTCGGACAAGGTGAGCGCGGGCCCCGCTGTGGACCCGCTCCCCTGTCCTCGCCCCGGGCCCGCTCCCCTGTCCCCTCCACACCCTGTCCCCGCGGTGTGTCCTGTCGGGTGGCCGCCGGAGTGGAGGCAGCGCTGGGCCCGGCGCTGCCGTGAGGGGCGATGGGAGCGGCTCTACCGCCGCCAGGGCAGTTTCTGAGGGGTGCAATTTAACGAGTCCGTGAGCTTCAGGGGAGCTGAAGTGTAAGGTGGGCTGATGCCGTGTGAAACCATTAGGTCCGGGCATAACACAATTGCTCATAAATACAACAGAGAGCACAGGATTTTTCATACATTTGTGTGATTTTTTATGTTTGATGGGATTTAGTTTTAGCATTTTAATGGAATATCTACGTGCATTAGCATCTTGTTACTTTTGCACTGTCATCACCCTCTTGTTCAATTTCAAGAACCCGATCAAAGTACTTTTGATAATAACCTCTCACTTGGGCATAGCATTCACTCTTTCAGCAGTTCTCTGAGAAAAACATTACATATTCTGCGTAGATTGCAAATGGTGGGTGATACTAAATATTTCAGTATTCATTCTGACTCATTTTTAGTAGGGAAAGAAGAGTTATTAAGATATTATCTATTGTGTGGTATGTAGTAACAAATACAAAGTATTTGTATATAGTACTGGCTCTGGAAGTGATTTTGGAGCAGCATGAACAAAAAGAGTTTTCCAGTACAGTACTCTTAGTGAAAAGAAAGGAACAGCTTGTAACCCTTGAATATATAACCAACAGATTTAAAATAAAGAGTTGCTTTTTATATATGAATTTTTTAAATTTTGATTTTTAAAATATATATCAATTTTTTGATATATAGCCAAGTGAGGCTTGTAGTAGATTTCATTATTTTCTCAGGTATAACTTCTGGGAAGGATATTTGAACACTTAAAAAGGTAGGGAACAGGACCTAGTTCCAGATTTAGAGAAAAAAAAAACAACCTCAAATGTAGTGGTGTGGAAGTGTTTTTTTTTTTTTTCTTATTGCCTTTGGTTTGGCTTGAGTGTTTCTGAAGAGCTTAAACTAACCTATAAAAGTAAATTAAAAAATGTAGATGGCTTGCTGATAGGTCAGAAATTGTCTTTACTTGGGAGAGTAAAGGTTTAAGCTTCTCTTAAATAAAAGATAAGGCACTGCCATATGCCCTGGCAGATTGGAAGGCCAGCCCTGAGGGGCATCAGGCACAGCATCAACGGTTGGGCAAGGGAGGGGATTGTCCCGCCTTGCTCTGCACTGGGGCAGCCTCACCTCAAGTCCTGGGCGCAGTTTCGGCACCACAATATCAGAAGAATCTACAGCTTTTAGAGGGCATCCGAAGGAGGGACACAAAGATGGTGAAGGGTCTTGTGGGGAAGCCATGGAAGGAACGGCTCAAGTCACTTGGCTTGTTCAGTTGGAGAAGAGGAGACTGAGGGAAGACCCCATAGCTGTCTGCAGCTTCCTTACAAGGCATAGCACCAATCTTGCTCTCTGTGACCAGTGACAGGGCCCGAGGGAATGGCTGGAGCTATGTTAGGGGGGATTAGGTTGGATATCAGGAAAAGGTGGTTTTCCCAGAGGGTGGTTGGGCACTGAATTGGCTCCCCAGGGCAGTGGTCATGGCCCTAAGGCTGACAGAGCTCAGGGAGTGTTTGGACACTGCTCTCAGGGACAAGGTGGGATTATTGGGGTGTTGTGGGCAGGTCCAGGAGTTGGAAGGGACTCACAAGGGTCGTTGATCCAGCTCAAGATATTCTGTGATTTCCTTAATGATTGCTGCTAAAAAGAACTGAAAGACTTAAAGAAAGAGAGCACATTTGCTTTCAAACTACCTTCAGGTGCTAATGTTGAGTAGAGTGGAGCAGCCTACGTTGTCAGATATGTTTCCACTTGCAACAGAGGAAGGATTAACCTTGGCACTCCCTGCGGCAAAACTACTGTTTAATGAAATGAGATGGTGACATAGGTTCTCTGAATTTAGTATGTGTCACAGTGTCATGCTCACGCACAACTTTGTATTTAAGACCTTTTGAGAATCATTTCAGCAAACGAGTGGTAGTAGTCATACTTACTCTTAACAATAGGATTTGTTTTCTGGAATATTTAAATCTTGCTTTAGAAATGAATACATAAAAATAGAGAAGCAGAGCCTTGCTCACCTTTTCATCATTGTTTAATGCTTTTACTGCATTATTGCCAGATATTTGTCTATTTCAACACCTTCCTACTTTAGCTATATACCAATTTTCCTTTTACAAACTGGTCTATCAGTCTTTTAACTTTCCCGTAAGTGAGTAGATTGTCAGACTTTCTTAGTAAGGTTTTGGCAACAGTATTTGTGCTTGATTTTTAATGCCTTTCTAAAGTTAGATGTATTTGTACTGAGGTAGAATCTGTTGGGGAAGGAAGCAAGCAAGCACTGAGTATTTTAGAAAAATCAAAATCTTCCTGGCAGCACATCCTTAACTGTCATTACTGAGAAATATCTAAATTGTAGTCATTATTCTAAGAAATAACTGAGATAAACTATATTTGTCCGTGACATTTTTGACTAGTTAGATAGGTTGTGTTAGTGATGTAGTTTTGATAAGTACGGGCAGTCTGCTGACACTCAAAGTTTTTAGACCACATAGTTTGTGAAAAATATGTTCTGGGCAACTAGCTCAATATTTAAAAAGCACAGAGGGTAGGGGATACAATTATTTCTAAGTCCAGATTTAGTGCCAAATATTACTGTATTTCTGTGCATATTGCTGCCTTTAGCAGAAGTTGTGCTTGCTCAATATATGTAAATGATGTAATTTTTTAAAATACTTAGCTTCGTGGTGTGGATTCTGAGTGTATCCATTCTGGAGAAGTATTGGTCTCAATGAAGATAATTAACTGGAAATAAATTTATGGCATTTCAAATACTGTTTTAATGCAATTCTTAGGGAGATTGTTAAGTGGGATTGGGAAGGTGTATGTATTTGGTCCACTGTTTGAGTCTTACTGGAATCCTGAACCGGACTCTAGTATCCACAATTCAGTGTCACACTGGGGTATTGGGTAGTCACAACATGGAACATGATTTGACGGAAGGTAATAAAGAACAAAACTGTTTTGTTGGCAAGGAGTTTAAGGAGTGACTTCTCAGTCCAGAAGTACATAAATGGAGACTAGAAATCTAATAGTGAAGCCTGTTTAGTCTAGCAAAAGTCTATTGTCAGGTCCAACTGTTGAAGTGTCAAACTATAGATGTCCATGCTAGAAAGCACATAATGTTAACAGTGAGAGTAATTATTTATTGGAATGGCTTGGACTAAATGGTTAGGTTTCACCACTTATTTCTAAAGGTTAAATTTCACTATAAATAAATTGAGTCCTGTGTGTGTTTTAAACTAAGATCAGGGTAAGTGTTCATTATGATTCCTTTGAACCTCAGTCTCTTTAATTAAAGTGGAAATGTTTGCAACAGGAATACACAAATCAGTTAAATGTTGTGGGCAATATATTTCAAATTCTTTGAAAATACTTGTGTATTGCTCAACTAGGTGATTGAAAATTTAAGAGCAAATTATTAGGGCTTCCTCTAAAATTCCATGGTATGGGAGAGTGGTGATAAACAAATGCAGGTTCACTGTACCTGAGCAATGCTGTCTTTTAAATGGTGCCCTCGTAAGTGCATGTAGAAAAGTTTCTAGGACTTATGGACAAGGAAGGAAAAACTTGCTAGAGATGTAATGCAAAAAATAGAACTGGGTAAAGATACAAACACTTGTGTGATTAATTAGCACTTTTGCTTTGAGTTTTCTTATGAAGAGTGTCAAAATTTGCATGAAACACCTCTGGGGTCAAAATCTGGGGTGATGTGATTACTGAATAGAGGGGAAATGAGTTTCAGCTGCTGTTCTGGTGAACATTATCACCTGTTTGCATTATATGTATATACACACAAGAGAAAACTGAAATCTTATTAGAATATAGATTTGTCTGACATTTGTGGTATTTGCTTGAAGTTTGGGAAATGTCTTTTAAATACCCACTCTAGTTGTTGTCAGTGAAGATTCAAACTTGCTCGAAGCTTGTAGAAGCCTAATTTACTAGTTAGAAGAAGAAATTGCTTAGCTGGGACACCAAAGTCTATTAATATTTAAGCTAGCAACCTAAGGGTAGTTATGTCTGTGCAGACTGTAACTATGTATTTAAATTTCTAGACTGCATGTTAACTGCAGTTTAATATTCTTATCTTAAAATAAAACTTTCTTTTAGAAATTGTCAAAATGCTAATTACACAAGAGAATACAATGTGCTTTCATGTACATGTGGATGAAAACAATCCTGATGATATTCTGATAGACGTATGACCTAGTTTTTGAGTGTTCTGGGTAGAGCAGATAACTACACTTCTGTGTCAGATTTTATTGGATTTATGTTTACATAAATATCTTTAAAGATCTAGTGTAATCGGCTTTTCTTAGTGATTTCAACATGAAGTGCTTAGCATATATTGAAGGATATTCAGGCAGCTCATTCTAAAGGAGGAGCGATAAGGCATTTTCTATAGGAAGATGCAGAGAAAGTAAATTTTGTGCCCCTTTTGCCCGTGCGTTTTTTGCATATGGTTACAATATTCTATACTGATTGGTTTTCCTTTTTGGGTGACTCCCTGCTGCTAGTCTGTAGCAAACCAGAGCTGTGAGGTCAGTGTTCAAGACACACATCTTCCTCTCTGGAGTAATGTTAATTAATGCATGTTTTCCATATCTGTAGACATGTTTGGGTAGGCAGTTTTTGCAGGGAATTTACATGCTAAAGTGAATGCTGTTGACAGAATTTGTACTGCACACTGTTAGCATTTAGCCAGAGTTTATAAGTATTGATATTTGCTAATTTCTATTGCATCATAAATTATAAGACTTACGTGTGCCTTCTTTTTTATTATTTTTCAAGACACATTATTGCCTGAAAGGGCATCACAGAGTAAACGATGACACTACTGGAATTGCATTTAATTCATACGTGACCTCTCATAAGGTGGAAGTTTAAAGAGAAGGCCTGACATAGCTTCTTCCCTTTGTGATTATGTTGAAAGCTTGTTTAGTGTATATAGAAATCTACTTAGGGAAGGGAAATTTCACATACTGTAGCCTGTTTAAAAAAAGGAAAAAACAAGAGGAAAGAAAAAAAAAAGTTCAAGTCCTTTTTTGCCAAGAGTGAAGTAGCCACTGTTACTTGATATTTCATTTAGAGCTTTTAGTTACTTTGCTTCCCAGACCCACCTCTCTGTCTCTGTAGTGTAGAGCTGGTGACCAGTATTACTTCATAAGGTGATATGAGCAAACACTGTAGTGTAAAGAATTACAATAATCTTATTGAACAAGATTATTTCTAGAGATGTATTTCTCTTAACTGGGACTTCCAGTTTTGTTGGCCCATATGTTTCTCAATTCAGTTCAACTGATGACCAAATACTGCCCTTTTCTTCTTTAAAACAGTGTTTCTTTTTATCTGTTTTAGATTATACTTTTCAGCTTGACTGGTTTCTATTCCTGTACTGAATAATACATTTCAGTTTATAATTTGTACAGTTGTCAGCTAATTTAATTTCTTTGGGTTTTATCTGTAGATTGTTCATTCTTGAATTGTTTTGGTAATAGAAATGTATTTAAATGTGACATATTAAAACTATACTATCTTATGCACTTTGTCTATCTGCTGGTTTTGGTGCAAAGCCTCACTTCTGTGAGACCTTGAGTTTAGATCAGAAGAAATTGTGATTAGACTTCATCAAGCATTGTTTGATCTGAGTGTAGGTTAGCTGACATCATGTTTTAATGTATTAAACATTTTCTCGAACAGTTAATTTTATATAAAATTAAACACCTCTTCACTTCTTCTAAAGTGACAGTGTGTCTAAGTGTGTACAGCATTTAGCTTGTGATTATAGAAAAGTGTTTATGGCTTTTGTAGTTCAGGCTCTGGTCTTTCTACGTTCTACCAACCCCAGCTAGACAAGTGCAGTTATTCAGAAACGAAATCCATGTATCTGTAAATATATCTGCCATCTTTTTTCCAATTAAGTATTTTTTGGAACTCTAGGTCCTGTTAAGTAGAAAGAGTTTTCAGGTATTTGAGTTCAGTAAGCAAACCTTTATATATAAGCATTAATGTTCAAATGCAAAGGATCAGGTCAGTAGAATTTTCTTTTTTCATGTGGAACAGCAAGTATCACTAGCATATGTGGTTTCCAGGGAGAATGATTCAAATTTAGCTAGGATTGCTAGTAATGATGCTTTTTTTAGTATCTCCTGTAAACTACTAGAATATTAAGAATAAGTAAAATGAGTGTTTGGGGTGCTGCCGCATCTTCAACATGTATTGGTAAGATATTTATTGTGCCAAAACCTAAAGGATTAATACTGTCAGTGATCCATTTGGTAGTAGAAAGAAGCAATAGATCTGTTAGACATCTATCCTATGAATCTTCCTTAGACCTCTGGCCAGCACAAAAGATATCAGTACTGCGTTGATCACAGGAGTTCATACATAGATTGTAAATAACACAGGAGATACCAATTTTGCTTCTTTATCTCTTTGTCAGGAATATCAGCTCTGGATTTCTTGATGTTTTTTGCATTTCACAAAATGCTGTACTCTGTTCAGTAAACTGAGTGTTAATTAATTTGATCTATTCCTTCACTGTCTGCACGAGGTAGGTAGAAACTGCAACTCCAGTGTACTTTTTTTTAGAAGATCCACATACGACCCTTGCTTGGTACATGGCAGTTCTCAGTACCCTGAGTTTTTGTACACTGGAGCTAAGACAAACCCAAATGTTTTTAGAACAAAGTGTTGAGGTTAAAAAAAAGTAGGTTTGTTTGCCTTTAATAAAAAAAAAAAAAAAAGAAAGAAAAAGGAAAAACTGATATTTGAGCCTTGTTAGAATATAGCCTTTGTTCAGATTTCAAAAACAAAATTCCTCACTTTGTTTTATTTTTAACCTTGACTTCCGGTGTTTTTTCACTTACTACTTAGATCTTTCATGCTAGCAGTATTGATAATCTTTGATAAATGGTTGTGGGTGATTATTCAGATAAGAGCAGTTGTGTAGTACATGATTCGAGTGATCAGTCTGGTAAAGTTACAACTACATTGCTGAATTTCTTCCTTTTAATGTCTTTAATAAATTTGGCTTTAATGAATATGGCTACATCTGAATACCTGCTTACTATTCAGATGCCAAGCTAAATATTAGCTTGCAATTCTCACTTGGATGTTCAAATCATTGTGGTCTTTTTGGCTTGTTTGTTTGGGTTTTTGTGTTTTGTTGTTTTTGTTTGGGGTTTTGTTTGGTTTTTGTTTGTTTATTTTTCTAATCTAGGATGAAACGGGTGCCTATTTAATAGACAGAGACCCAACATACTTTGGGCCAGTGCTGAACTATCTGAGACACGGGAAACTGGTTATTAACAAGGACCTAGCTGAGGAAGGTAAGACATTCCTAAATATCCTTTACTTGTTTACTTGTCCCTTGCTTAGTATTTTCACTGCTTTTGAGTCATCAAAACTAATTTAGAAGTAGATGGTAAATCTTAATCAGTGTAGCATTTCAATCTGTTTCAAGCAAAGCTGATAGGCATCATGCAGTTAATAGTATGTGCTGTTAGCTGAGTGTTTTGCGTATGATTCCTAATTGCACAATGCCTATAAGTATTTTATTTTGTAGTCTTTTATTGTGTAGTCTTGTATCTTTCATCTGTGACTGTGTGAAATATTTGGGTTTAGTCCTCTTCAAGCAAAAGAATCCTGCCTGGGAAACAAGATTGGGAAGATGTAAATCAAAGTAACGGTGAAGGCCTGGGGTGTTCGGAAGTGTGGAATATGCTCTTGTAGACTAAATTCTGCCCTCAGCTTCTTCCTCCCTGTCCCCAGTTTGTAACAATTTTACCCTAATGGAGGATGACTGTTTTAAAACATATAGTACTAAAACTGTATTGATAAGGTATTGAAGAAATTTTTCAAAGATAAATACAATTTAACAATATTAGTGGAAAATAGTATGAAATATAATTTCTACTTGTATTGTTAAGCTCATACTACATGTGGAGAACAGGTAAGCCTTGAACGTGTGAGTTGAAGCAGTAACTTGAAGCTTTTGTTTCAGGATCTAAGAACTCAAATGATAGGAAGAAAAATTTCTTGCATGCTAGCAGCTGCAGAGCTTTTCAGTAGGATTATTTGAATTTCTCTTTTGCATTCCAGCCAGAGGCAGGGCCTGAGCTATGGTTGTCTGTCAGTCTGCTATGGAATGATGTTTTTGCTCCTTTTTTTTGTTTCCTGCCTCATTCTGTGTGTGAAATGGCTTCCGTTTTCTTTGAGGGTTTTTTAGGACAATTTTTTAGAATGAGTTAAACATTGAACTACCTGTGCCTGAAGGAGGCAAGAATCATTAGGTTGGTAAATTATTTTATCATAGGGTAAAATAAATAATTTTTTAATGTAGAGAAGATAATCATAGGAACTGATTGGTGATTTTGTTCTGGAATCTTTGGTTACACTGTCTTTCCAAAAAATGTTTTCAAATTAGGTGTACTGGAAGAGGCTGAATTCTACAATATCACGTCACTAATAAAACTGGTAAAGGACAAAATAAGGGAAAGAGACAGCAAAATCTCACAGGTAAGGCTGTTTTCTAGTGTGCTTTTGATTATTTGTTCTATGACAAGCATTGGGTGGGTTCCATATGTTTTTTATCTAACTGCTCATTTCCCTAGTAAGATACTGAATGGCTGCCTCCATCTCCGGATGAGCTGGAACCCTTAGTATACAAGGATTAATATTCTTAATTACTGGCTCCTGCCAATCTACTTGCAAAGTTCACAAATCTTGTACAAAACATGAAACAGTCTAAATAATTATTCCAAAATGTCTGGTAATAGTAGAATTTGTCATATCATTTCTGCAAATAGTCGTTTTAGAGAACAGCTTTTTTACAATATATCTTTCTCATTTACATTTAAGTACTCTGAATATCATGAGGTTCCCTAATTATGGTACAACTGCTGTTTCTACAGTATGTTTACGCAGCGTGCATACAGATGCTATTTAGCTCTCTTTTTTTGTCGCAAAGTTATCTTCTTTATTTGTAGCGCTCTGTGGTTGAGAAGACTGCTTCTTCTCATAGCAGCTCATGAATATTTCTCCATGGAAGTGAACACAATAGAGAAAGTTTGTTCTTTAGCTCTGCTGCTCTGGCCTTCCTTTGTAACTTAGTCTTTGTGAGATGTTCCAAACTCATGTTGCCAAATTTCTCTTGAAGTCAGGATGTGGGATCGCAGGGTTGCTCTGGTAGCATTTACTAAAGGTCTCAGCTAAAATGGTCCTAGTTATTCATTGCTCCACATGAGTTCCAAGTGGTGTTGCTTATCATTTCTAGAAAGTAAGGGCTACTTCAGACAAGTCACAAACATGGTGAATTCCATGACCTATTGAGCATCTTATATTTCTTCTTGAAGGTGCCAGTGAAACACGTATACAGAGTGCTGCAGTGCCAGGAAGAGGAACTCACTCAAATGGTTTCCACAATGTCCGATGGCTGGAAATTTGAACAGGTAAAAAACCCATATGGGTTTTTATAGTTACAAAGTCTTCTAAAAGATCAGTTTTGTGAAAAAGGAGTATAAAATAAATTTAATTCTTTTGTAACTCAGTCATTTTCAGAATTTGAGCATACATACACAGTTAAGTTAAAATTTGATACTTGTGTTTGTATTTGTCATAGAACAAAAAAAAATTAGCTTTCCAGGAGGTAAATTGTGCTGACTTTCTTTAGAAACATCTGCATCGTGTCTGAAATGTAATTCTTCAGTGTCTACACATGAGCAGTTGAAGGGTGAATCAACCAAAATTGTCTAATACAAGTTTATGTGAATGGTAACCTCAGGATTAAAGGGTGGGCTCAGTTCCGCGCACACTGTGTCTCACCTAAAAAATCCATTGCGCAGGCTGGAAGGTGTAAAGACCTTCCCCGGATCTTCGTTCGCGAAGACTGGCCAACAACAATTTAGATATAGAGCTCTGAGTAAAAAAAACCATGAGCTTGGAAGATAAATGTTTGTCAGGCCCAAAGAGTGATTCTTCAGATAGAAAACTGATAGACATAGGAGGGTGGACTTCACCAGTATGGATGTGGAGCTGGATAGCTGTGAGCTGTGTGAATGTTCTTTGCACTGTATAAAAGTAGCTTTGTGTGTACATTCAAGAATGCATGGTAAAATTGCAAGAAGATCTTTCTGTTATTTTTACTAATCTCTGTACAACTTCTTTATCCTTTGTGTTCCTAACCTAGCAGAATATTTAATTGCATTGGAACAATGAATCTGTTAACTCTGAGACATGAGTGCTCTGCTGTCAGCACCTTTTTCAGTGTCTGATGCCTAGGAGAGATTGGAATAAGCACAAGTCCGTTATCCTGTGCAGTCTCATTCTAATAATACAACAAAGCAACATTTTTAAAATGTTCAGGACACAAAGGTAAAAGAGAACATTTTGCTTATATTTGCTGAAATGCATAAGGTGCTGATGTCGTGGAGACATCCTGAGCAAACAGACAACTTTTTATTCTTCACTTCTCTGGCTCAAGTATTACCAGGTCTGTTTGCCATGCTAGGAGGTGAATGTTACCGAAGTTCCTGTAAAAAGCTCTCACTTAATGCACATGAGAAACTAGCTTTCATAACGAACAGAGATTCTTTACTTTTTAAAATAGTAAATGATACCATGGCTTTTACCTATCGTGAAGCCTTACAGTCTTTGGGGATATTGTATTTGGGAGTAATACTGGTTTGACAGTGCAGCTTCTGAAAAAAACTGTTATAATTGCTTTTAGAACTGGAAAATTCCAGTGGTTTTCTTGAACTTTATGCCCTTGTTTCATTCAGCTTTCTTCCCACTTCCTCCCTCTCTCATGTTACACTCTTTTAGACACAGAGTTTGGAGTAGATAAACACAATAGCTGTATAATCTTATAATGCTCAGCATCTCATTACCTCACACTAGGCCATTCCCTTCTTTGGTTGTATTGGAGACCTGCTTTTAGCATACAGCATTCACTTGGAATAGGATTAGTATATTCTGTATAATGTGAACAGTTTTATTGTGAAGATCTGAGAACACTGTAGCATTTCTGTAATTTTTTATCTTTTCTAAGCCTGTGTTGCTCAGCAGCATGCTTCCTTCAGGAGTTTTTGGGGTGGTATCCACCACACTTCATACATGAAAAACGCTGAAATCATCAGCTTTTTCAGAGGAGTGATATTCCTATGGATTGGGAGTCCTTGTGCTCTGAGCCCCATGCAATATGTCTAAATGGTTGGTTTTGATCAAAAACATTTCTTCCCTCTTAACATTTCAAAATCTTATTGTAAAATATGATTGGATGTGGTAATTAAATAGGAGTGGAAGGTGCTGAACTTTTGGTGCAGTTGTGCAGATGTTTTGATGCCCTTTTCCAAAGAATGTAAGAGAAAGCTTTGCTAGAACAGTACAATTACGTATTAGTCCTACTTCAAAATCTATTACGAAAAATTATGGTGCCCTACTTTTCTGATTTCAGTGGGTTATTTTGTTGAGGATTTTTTAGCTTTGATTGTTACTTCTTCAGGCAGTCAGAAAAAGCCAGTATTTTGGCAATACAACATAAGAAACTTTGGACTATACAAAATTGGTACATACAAAGGCTTTAGACAGCAGTGGTGTTGGTCATGTAAATTTTAATGATTAATGTAACCTGAGTCTGTCACCATAATGCAGTCTTAAGCATGTTCACCGTATGAGGAGGATGGTGTTTTGCTGCTGCCTTCAAAATTATTCACATAACAATATCAGGATTTATATAAATTTACTGTTCATGGGCCTTCTTATCCATGTCAATCTCAGTTGACATGTTTTAGTTTACTCAGAATATAGGCAGTTGTTGTCTAGCTCTTCACACTTAATTTAAGGCTCCAATGTTTCTCATGGGCACTGACAGGTATGCTTTAATTTAAATGGGCTAGGAATTGCCAAGTATTATTAAGGTAAAATATTTTTTGTAATAGCAAGTCTGAGGTTATGCTGAATTTTGAATTATTAGATAGTTGGCAAGTGTGACCAGAGTTCTTGATAGTGGTTTTTATGGGAACAAGACAGACATTTTTTTTTTCCACTCCAGTTATTTTCTTGGATCTTCTGTAAATTACCCCTTCTGAAAGCAACTTAGAGCACCCAACTTTTATTCCTCTAGATGACTTCGTATGTTTCCTTAGCTGTATTTTGTTTATCAGTATTTGGAACAAGATGAAGCTCTTTCATACCCAGGCTTGGTATATTGCTTTACGTAACACCTTCCAGTCTTATATCCACGTTACCTTCTCCACTTGGCAAGTATGACAGGAAAGTAACACTCGCTTTCATAGTGCACTGAACTTTATGTTTTTCGGAGTAGTTGGCTACACCACAGTGATATGGGGAGTTTTCTGTCTTACTGTCAGTAACTCCTAACTTCCCTTTGAAATTACAAAGGTCTTTACAGCTGCCACAGTAATTATTTTATGTGGAAATGAAGTTGTAGCTTGATAGCAACCGGTTCTAGTGCCAAGTAAATGTAACCTGAACATTTCAGCTCATCTGTTAATTGTACAGTTTGGATAATGGTATGTGCTTCAGCTTTACAAAGGTTTCTTCTTTTGTTTTGCTTTGATTGGTTATTTCAGCTTGTCAGTATAGGTTCCCAGTACAGCTGTGGCCGGGCTCAGCAGTCAGAGTATCTGCTGATAGTGTCACGGGAAGTGAAAGGGGAAGAGAGATGCTTCCAGAAATGCTGCAGTGAGGTGTGTCACACCATTCTTTTTGCCCTCACACTGATATGCTTGGCCTCCTTGCGTTTCTGCTGCTTTCAAATCATTCCACTTTATTTCTGGATGTACAGCACATAGTAATTTGTGTGTATTTGTGACTGGTTTTATTTATATTCACGGTATTTCATTATACATTATGAATGTTCATATTGTAAAAAATAATAAAAAATCAACCAAACAAAAATCCCTTAGTTATTTAGTTAAATTTTTTTTTAAGAAGGGTTCTTACCTTCTCAATAGGTAACTTCTTTTCCTTAAATCTTCCTCTGAAGTTAACAGCCTGTCATCCATACTTGTTAAGTAAGAGGAATGTAATTCAAACCTTAGGAACCCTGTAAATACACCTTTGAGTTCAGTGGGTTCAGAAGGGGACATTTCTGTGTTACGGTCAAACTGGGACAGTGATTATTTCATCCACCAAATAGCCAGTTAAGTTCTGAGTTCGAACCCTTTATTTCTGGTAACTCAGAACTTAACTGTTTTTAGATGGATGAAATATGTTCGAACTAGAACAACGAATAACAGGAATTTTTCATATGGAGGAGTGAGGGGAGAACAAAACCACCAGTTTTAAATTTTGTCTCAAGTGAAAAAAAAACATCCTGGGTGGCTTTTTGACTTTATTGTTTTGTTGTTGAGTTTTTTCTATCTTGGGGACATTTTCTTGAAACCCAAATGGAGAATCCTGACTTCAGTCTTTGGCTTTTTAGGCTCATCCTTCCTCCTCCCCTTCTTCTCTTTTCACTGCTTTTTTAATTGCTTTGTTGCTTCCAAATATTCATGAGTTTGGGAAGGTTTTTTGCTAACCAATAACATTGGAGGATTTTTTGCTTACCAGTCACCATTTTGCTAGCTGGTTAGCAAAAAATCCAGTCTTCTGCATATCTGCGTTCCATTTTGAAGTGTCGTATATAAATTAATTTGTCAACCTTGTTCTCTGTAGTATTTTTCATCAATAAAATGCTTGGAATACTTGTTCTTTTCCTTCTTATATGTATGGTTATTCAGTCTGAAAGATGAGTATAACATCATGAAGATAATATGATTGTGAAGCGGCTTTATAAAAGCAGAGTTTTGCCTTTGACTTTACATGGATGCTTAGCCATGCAATTCTAGATTTTAAAAGTGGACTGTTACCCCACTGTATTCCAGAATCTGCTTTTGATGTACCAAGCACTGTCTGTTTCTTTCAGTTGTGTAGGGAACTTTTGGAATGTGGAATTAATGCTGTGAGTTTGCAGACTCTCTGGATTAGAATAAGCATTGCAGCTCATTAGGTATGTGTAGGGTACAGGCAGCATGATGTTATTCATGTGTTCATGTCCTAGATAGCCTAAAGTAAAAGTCAGCATCATAAAATGGAAGATGGGGAAGGCAGTGGGGAAATTATTCAGGTGTAAAATAAAAATAATAATTAAAAAAAATTGAAGCTTTGAAGTCTGATAGTTACTTTAAGAGACCTGTAATAAATGTGCTTTCAGGCCTGGGGTCAGTCATCAGTTCTGAGTTTAAGAGCTGATGTGTCTGTATCTTTATAAACTTTTGCAAATCCTTTGAGAAGGCAATAGAACAAATGCATTATAACTCTAAAAAGCATAGAGGCCATTCTTAGAGTTATACAACTTGATTCTGTAAAAGAATAATGGGGGGGATGTTTCTTTTATTTTGTCAACTCTTAGTGTAATTAAAAAACTCCACAAGCTTTTCAAGACAAGCTTGCTAGTGTGGAAGAAGTTCAACAAATCTGAAATAGAAGCAGTAATATTCTAAGTACAATGATATTTAAAATAGAGTTTGAGAAAAATTTACTTGGTTTTGACAATTGGACCATCACAAAATAGAAAAGGAAATTGGTAGTGGTGATACGGAAGAGTTGGTTAATATGAATAACTCCACTGGGAAGCAGAGGAAGACAGGGCTGCTTTTTGTGCAAGTTGGAGTGGTTATGTGAGATGGCAATACTATTCCTGATTTGTCTGGTAAATTATAGTATATAGATTTTGAATCAATACTGCTAAACCAATATAGTAAATCTGTATAGGCAGTTACTGAAATGGGTCTGGTTTTGAGATAAGTCTCAATTCAGTTAGGCATGAGTTTTGTTCACTTCGAAAATAAGGTTCCTGACTATGAGACAGGAACTTCCTTGTTTTGATTTCTTTTTCTTTTCAGGAAAATCTTTTCAGGACCTCTATTGGCACATCAAGCAATAACTGTATTTCTGTTGATTTAATAATAATAATAATGCTTTCCATTCCCGCCTTTTTTAGTTGTAGCTGACAGCCTGTTAGTGTCATCACCCTTATTCCATTCAGATGGTGAATGGAGCAATATTTATTGAATTTTCTTGTTAACTAGCTTTGGCATTTTCCTGTGCTCAGTTGTGACACTGTTGGGGCTAACAGGGATGCTTAGTGAGGATCACACGGCTTTAGTAAGGAGTGTAACGAAACAAGTCATGGAAGGAATAAACCAGTGAGGAAAAATAGATACATGTACGCATAAGAATGGGTATATATAACACCACACAAATCCGTGAAATTCAGAGTTTCAAAACATTCTTTTTTTCCATCCTTAAGTTCTTGGTTGTTTAAGCCCCATGAGCCAAAAAGAGGTTATCCTGTCAGAAAGTCTGGATAATCTGAAATACTTTGAGTATGCATTGTAACACCTGTTTTGCAAACCTCAGATTGATTTGTTGTGGGTTCTTTTTTTGGGCAGGGCGTGAGGGTTGGTGGTGTGGGGATTGGTGGACATGGTAGGGGGCAGTCTTCTAGTTTATCAGCATCTTTCTCAGTGTTGCCACCAACACTGGGAACAATGGGGTGACTTTTGGAATAGGAGTGGTAAAACATTGCTTTATTTTTGATCTAAATTCCTGACACAACAGTTCAGTTCTAATCTGCAGTCATTTTCCATAGTTTCTTTTTCTGCCATCAGCCTTATTGCTGATGCATTTCAAAAAGCTACAATGAAATTTCTGGCATGCTGTTCATACTATGCAAATACATATATATTCTTAGCTGCACACCTACAAAACTGCTTATGGGACTATCATGAGTTGGAGTTTTGGGGAACTTGTGTTTAATGTTGCAAAAGTGACTTTATCTTGAAATGCACCAACTGATCAATAATGGCAAAAAAAATCAAATATTTTGCAGTCAGCCAAATCCATAGTCCTGTCCAACTGGCTAATAAGCATTCAGTCTGCCATGTCTTCTAAAAAGACTTAATGTGCAAAAGGTTAACTTATCTGGTTGTATTATGAAGCATATCAAGTAATTATCAACTGAGAACCTGTCAACCTGGATGAACCAGGGTTGGTGATTTGGCTGATGTTTGGATTTTGTATGGTATCTACTTTCAGAGATGTCATTTATTTCTTTAGAGAGTCAATAAGTAAAGAAGTATTTTTTCTTCTGCTAGTTATCATAGCTTATCTGATAGTGAGCTGTTGCCATTTTGAAAGAAGAAAAGTTGACTGTATACTAATCCCATTATATGCTTGAATTTTATTCAAATTTCAGAGAAAGTGAATTTTTTGTGGCTTTATTTAAACATGTATTCAACTTCCTGAACATTTTCTAGCCTTTAGGTGGATTAAAAATACTGTTTGATGTTCTTTTACCTCGATAATTGAAGCAGTTACTGTATTTGTATTTAATGGCTTGTAAATGCAATATAATATATAGGATAAACTTCATACCACTTTGTTGGGTTTAGCGCCAACTTAACTGCTGTTTTTTCTGAATGTTTATGTATTATATTTTTTGTTGATAGGGAAGACAATCAACAAATCATCTCAATATATGAAGTAACTTTGTGTTGGTTTTCCAGCTCTTTTTTCTTAGTCCATTTTGTTCCACTAAGAAACTAGTTACTTTATAGGTTTTGTGATTCTGTATTACTCAAATATGGTATGATGCAGACTGCAGAGTATCCATCGTGGAAGATTAGCTGACTTAATGTCTCAAGGTAAATGGTACCTTTATATTGAGGATGCATTGGTGCTTCTAAAAAACTTTGGGTTTAGTAACTTCATTACACAGTTTTGATGGAAAAAATGTCTTTAACACATTAATTTTTGATCAGCCTGTGTTCATTACTGACTGTGTATGTATTTTGCAGAACTAGAGCGATGTTAGGAGAAGAGGAGGGAGGGAAAGATTTCTGGTGATCACACCCAGACAGTGTAGTTAAAGTACATAATTTGAGAGGATGAATTTTGATGGCCAGTTCTGATCATGGAAGGCTGAGCCTTGCATGCTGTAATACCATCAGGGTCCAAAAACTTTGACATTGCCTAGGCCTGGAATCAGCTTGGTTCTTTGTGCAGACACAGTGCCTGCTGATCTCTGTAGCCATCGGCTCTGTCCTCCTGTGGAGCTGCTTGCTTGGCTGTCTTACCACAGTGCAGGAACATTTCAACATCTCTCTTCTTTCCTTAGAAGTACGAAGAGGCTTTATTTTCTCCTGACAGTGCTCTATGGAAGCTGCTTTTAACCTTGGTCTGACTTCCATTTTTGTTGAGGGAATAATCAAGTACAGACTCTGGATGAAGATTTCATACTGACTGCATCTTCCATTCTTTAACAAGGCTTTTACTCTCTGTGATGTTCTACTAGACTAATGGTAGTACACTGTTTGTCTTTACAAAGATAACCACGGTGTTTCAAGTGCTTTTACCCTAAAAAACAAGTCAGGCCTTTTCTACGGGGCCATTACCAGAGCACTTTAATGATATAGTAGAGATTGTGGAATATTTGCCTTATTATATGTGGGTAATGATTTGGTAGGTGGATTCAATATAGTTTTGGTAATGACATTTAGATACAATATCTCTGCAACTGGTTGATTTTTAGGATTGGATCTGTGTCAGTGGTAATAGCATCATACATTATCTTGTCATGCTTTTGAAATAAAACTTTAAGTGAACCAGCTACATCTGAATTGATTCTGTCTTGGAAAGACAGGCTATGTAAAGCTTCTAGCATTAGGTAAGTGCATTGTGTGTAAAGTAAGACAATTTCTGCCATTTGATAAACATCTGTGTAAGAGATAGTACTGATATTGAGTATATCCTTCTTTTTCAGTAAATTGTCGTTTATCATTCACTGTAGAGACTTGTAGAAACTTGTAAATTCATCACATTTCATTATACATGGCTTTTGCTTGTAGCGCTTCCTTAATTAACTTCCTTGTAGCAGTTCATATGAATTTCAGATGTTAATTGGTGTCTCACCTTGCCGTGTCTTGCTGTTTTCCAATCAAATGCAAATTTTGTCTTTGTCCATTCAGCATATGTCTTAATAGAAATACCATTATTCTGTAAATGGTGGTGAGGATCTCTTCAGCTTCCTGCATGCAGGCGTTTACATGTTAAATCATACCATGTTAAGATACCATATACAAACTTAAAAATTAACTTTGGAGGATATGAAGGTTCCCAGTAAATAACAGAAACAGAACAGGCTGCTTCTCCACTGGCCTGCCTCTGTAGCCTTTTCTTTCACAGTAAAATCATAACTGTAAATCATTAATTCTCTAATTGTTTAAAAAGAAAAACTGTGTTTATCTTATCATCAGTGTCAATGTATTTGTCAACATCAAAACATATTTGCACTGAAGTGGAGAATCGTGCTTCAGGCACAACCAACAGTGAAGAGTAAGGATTGTTTTTACTAATGGTGAGACTTTATGGGATTTTTTTAATGTGGAAATGTAATTGACTTTTTTTTTTCATCTTTCAGCTGGTCAGTATTGGTTCTTCCTATAACTATGGCAATGAGGATCAGGCTGAATTTCTGTGTGTTGTCTCAAAGGAATTGCATAACACTCCATATGGCACAACCAGTGAACCCAGTGAAAAAGCAAAGGTAAGTTGCTAGACATCGAACTAAAAAAATGATGTTGAATTGGGTGGGCTTCACAAAGTCGTGCTAGATCTACCTCTGTTCTGGACCATTATTTTTTCCCCCCCCTTGCTCGTGACTAACTCCCTGTCCATTGTATGAGAGACTGAACTGTACAGGTAGCGTGCATTAGTTGTGCATGCGTGGATTATTTAAATACAATACTCTGTACGTTTTCAATACCCGTTTTTTACAGTTGAAAATCAAAGTTTTGTTTCTTATACATTTGAATGCTTTCTTATTCTGCCACTGGTTCAGTTGAAAACTTTTTCTTGCTTGACTTCAACTGAAGAAATCTTACTGTCAAGAATGGAGCTTGTAAGATGCTATCTCTGTAAAACGGTCATGTTCAATATAAGATGAAGGTACTTGTTTGGGTAATGTTTTCAGGGTTCTACCTAATTACTTTCTGTAACCGGCTTTACAAAAGGATTGTAATGGGCACAGTATCTTAGCATTTTACTCAGTTGTCTTTCAGAGTTTGTACAAGGGAAAATGTAAAATCACAGATAAGGCAGATGTGATAAGGCAGAGCAGTTCGGTAATGTAACTGTATTTTCTGTCATGCATAGTGAACACCTTTTATTATTGTATTGCTGCATTCTATGAGGAGATGACTACAGACAAACTAGACACTCCTTTATCAAAAGCCTTTGATTTCATGTATGTAGGTGGAAAACAGTTGGTGAAACATCAAAGATTGCTTTCTCAAGAATTACCGTTGAAGAAATTAATTTTGAAATAATGGATCCAAGTCTTGGCAGTGAGACCTCAAATAGATAAAACCTCATTACTTTCTGTGCTTTGTAACATGCTTATGTAGCTACACATATGGAATAATTTTATAATATGCACTATAAAAATACTCCAAGCTTTATGTTGGGTTTCTAGTGAAATTAATAATGTATGTTCTTTTGTCACTGTTGAGATAAAACTTCCAAAGAATTGTAAAGGATTAATGTAGTTAAGGGTAAACAGTGTGGTAGTAATTTAGGACTGAGATACCTACCTGAAACAAACCATGGAATTCTAGAGCCTAATAAACATCTTCGTAAGGAATGGTAGTACATCTTCAGGGAATTTCAGAAGTTGCCAGAGTTACAATGCATCCTTAATGTAAAAGAAAATATGTATCAAATGAAAGTGTTAAAGCCTAAATACAAAAGCTAGTTCAGACTGCAGTTCAACTGTGTAAACTGAGTAGCTCTGAGAAAAGCTGTCTGAGACCTCTTCATTGATGTGCCGCTTGATCATTGTTTCAGAGATGGGAGTAGAGCATAATTTGACCAGCGTGACGAGTAAGAATTACTGTTAATTTTGGTTGGCGATAAAAATATTTGTTCCTTTTGTCCTGGAAGAGTTTGGCTGTTGCTAGCAACTAATAGGCAATACTCGCAGAATAATTTTTATACATTGTGTTTCTAATAGATCAGATTGTTTTCACACAGATATATGTTGTGACTGGCAAAAAAAGGGAAAAAAATTTTTTTTGCTTGAGAGGTTTCTGGCAGCTGTGTTCAGGAATCTTGACTGAACCTCTGGAGCTGTTATGCTCATAGTTCCCTCTTAGCATTATCCTCTAGTCTGCAATCTGTTCAGTAGTGTCTGAGTTGATCTTCATGAAGTTCATGTCACTGAAGTTCTGGTATCCGCTGATATATACAGAATAATGTGTTTATGTACTGGGACTGACTTTTAGATGCCATGATAAAGTCTTCCTATTACTTTTATAGCAGATTGGCTTAGACAAAAAAAACCTGCCAGTATGTAATTTTTGTTGACAAGCACTTCAATTTTAGTTAATAGTCCTGGACTTTCAGAATTGGAGAAAGCATTTTCTTATAGTCGTCTATTCACTTCATGCCTTCTTAGAGACTTTTTCTTGTGTTTTGTTTTTTTGGGTAACAGTCAGCACAGTAAGTTAGTAGATGATTCTGTGTAATTTACCTTGTAATTTACCTAAGCAAAGAAAATTGAACTTGAATGGTTCCAGTGGCTTTTACTGGTAGCTATGGCACTGTCCCACAAGCATTCTTCTCTTTCATATCACTTTATTGACCTAACACTCTTAGGACTAATAACCAAAACTTGTTCATAATGTCTGCATCCAAAGTTAGATACTAGTATTATCCTTTTGCATCCATGGCGAAGAGTACACAGAGTTAAGGTACCAGCTTTACAGTTTTATTTAATCTTTTTCTATACTTACATTCCCTGTTGTTATGTTGCATGGCACTATTGGCTTCTATCTGCTAATTTTAGGACATTTGGAAAAGGAAATTTTCATGAAATTTGTTATGTTCGTTCTTGAAATTGCCAGCTGTTATACTTTTTTACTAAGAGTGGAGGTCCCAGGTAAAAGTAAATAAATATCATTACCAGATGCTTCAGGTGTAAGTGGACTGTACTTTGTTGCAGCTCTGACTCACTTGCAATCTCTTCTTTTCCCTTCCTTTTTCTATACTTGCTGCATGCTGCATGACACTCAGAGTGAGGATGAAGAAACGGATTACGATATGAATGACTCAGATTAAGTGTAAATGTCATGGTGAGCACTAGCTGCCCTAGGATTTTAACCAGGTGCTTTTCTGCCCCATCCGGTTCCCACCCCCACTAGTGCTGTCCTTTGGCTAGTCCTGGTGGTGTGTGTGTGTTTGTGATTATAGTTGTAGCATGGTTAGCAAAGATAGAATTCCTGTTCTGGATTATTGCTGCTTTGACAGAGTAATAAGTGTTGCTGTTACAAACTGTATTGTGATTTGTTCCTTTAAAGCTTTGCTGAGAAAGAAAGTTCATCATATAGATTCTAGGATCAGAGTTGCTTTTCATTTTTATTTCATGTACACCGCCTTTTCTGCCTAAGGGGTTTTTTATATGTAGGGGCATCTGATACAAACTTACAGTATACATTTTCAGTAAATGTCTGATTTGGCAATAATTTAGCACACTTGACTGAAGTGCAACGAAGTCCAAAGGTGGTCTTATCTTATAATTTTGAAATTAATAATTTTTTGAATTGAGATGTAGCAAATAGAAGTAAATAGTGTGATTGTGGTGCAACAGGAAACAACTCTCTGGGAAGGGATTCTTTCCATTGTTGTTTGACATCTGATACAAGATCAAGGTACTTTAAAAGTCACAAGTGGAAGAACACCAAAAAACTTCCATCTGAAAGAACCTTTTCCTAACATGTCTGCAAGCACTGCTCCTACTTAGTCTGCTCTCCAGTTTCTAGAAGATAACATACCATTGAATGTTAGTGGTACAGTGTGGATAGTCACATGAACCTGTATAAATGAAAGACATTTATCATTGCATAAGATTAAACTTCAGCTTCTTACCTCTACACCTGAATTTTTTAGCTGTAAAGCAGCCTTATATTTATCTCTGAAGTTTGGATAATGCTCCCAAATACACGGTGTGATTCTTGAGGTTTTCTTCTGCAGGGCCAGGATCATCATTTGATGATCCTTGTGCATCCCTTCCAACTCAGGATATGCTATGAGTCTATGAAGTTGTTTCACATAGTGAAGAAAAACCTACATTATTTTCTTAAGTGATGCTAACAGAAACTACTGCTACAGTAGAACAAGACCTTTTGCCAAGTCTTCAGGAATAGCTGAAGGGAATTAATCA
This sequence comes from Empidonax traillii, assembly GCF_003031625.1. Classification (NCBI taxonomy): domain Eukaryota; kingdom Metazoa; phylum Chordata; class Aves; order Passeriformes; family Tyrannidae; genus Empidonax; species Empidonax traillii. Next base: position 553,772 of record NW_020955528.1, read on the forward strand.
AATCTGAAGTTTTATTGAAAAAAAATAAACTGGCTCTATGCTGGAACCAAATGCAATATTCTTAAGCTGCCTGAGGGGCAAACATTCCCTAAAACACTGTTCTAGCAGCAGCACCTTTGAGTGGGAGGAAATAGTTCTCATGTTCTGCTTCCCTAAGAAGCAATCACACTTGGGCCTCTAGAATATGAGAGTTCATTCAGCATTGTTTAGAATGTATAAGTCAACTTTGGATCTGGTGCACCTGTAGGGAAAACAGAACCGAAACATGAAAACTACGGTTGGGACAGTCCGAAGTACTAGTACAGACTGGTGACAAATGGGTTGACTGAAGAGGACTTGGGGATACTGATGGGTGAAAACTTGGATGTGAGCCAGCAATACTTGCATATTAGAAAGTCCGTTATCCAGGACTGCAACAAAAGCAGGATGGCCAGCAGGTTCAGGGAAGTGATACTCCCCCTCCACTCCATTCTCATGAGATACTGCCTGGAGTGCTGCATCCAGCTCTGGGATTCCCACTACAAGAAAGAAATGGACCTGTGAGACTGGGGCCACAGGAGGGACGTGAAAATGGTCTGCGAGCTGGAATACCTCTTCTGTGAAGATAGGCTGAGCGAGTTGGGATTTTTTGGCCTGGAGAAGAGGAAATGTTATTGCAACCTTACAGTACTCAAAAGAACCTTATGAGAAAAATGGAGAAAGACTTTTTTACTGGGGTTCATAGTGAGAGGACAAGGGGCGGTGTTTTTGAACATTGGGTTCAAATTTTTGAACCAGTTGTTTTTGACTGGGTATAATGATGAACATATTCTTTATTATGAGGATAGTGGGGCCCTGGCACAGGTGGCCCAGAGAAGCTGCGGCTACCACATCCTTGGAAGTGTCCAAGGCCAGGTTGGACAGGGCTTGGAGCAACCTGGGCTGGTGGAAGGTGTCCCTGCCCATGGCAGGGGGTGGAACTTAATGATCTTTAAGATCCCTTCCAGCCCAACCCACTCTGTGCTTCTTTGATTTCCCCTTTAGTAGAGAGAGAGGTTACCAAAGAAGTAGCAAGCAAAGTGTGTTAAAATATTGCCTATGATAGAATTTTACGTTGAGTTTAAAAGTGTGCAAAGTTCAGTGTCCCGATCTGGCTTAACTTTTATCTTATTGCGTGTGCTCCTGACGCTACAGAAAATAGTTCTAAGTATATTAATCTTGTAAGTACTTTTTATCTTCTAGGAAAGAATGCGCTCAACTGTTTCCAATATTAAATTTGAAAGATTAACAACATTAATAGATCGAATATTATTTTTCCAGCTGCAGCTGCACAGGTATTTGTGTCAGCCGTGGTTTTGTCTCTGTTGGATATGGTTTCACTTACTGACCACATTTGCTGGGTCAGACCGTTAGCCATTCTTCTACTCCAGGACCTTGTTCTCACCTGTGACCAACAGCAAATACTTGAGGAAAGTTTTAAGTATGAAGCATTTATGGTATTTACTCCTGATACGTTTCCCCACCTTCCAGTAAACCTCAGTTTAGGAATTTTGGCTTCATGCCTTCATCCAAAAGATTGTATGGAAGCTACAATGACACTGTAACACTATGAGTCAGTATTAGTGGCACTATCTTCTCTAAGTTTGTCTAGTCCCTTTTTAGTTTATTATATAAGCAGTTGCTGAGTAATTTACAGAGGCTGGCTTTTCTTCACAGAATTCACTTGTATCATTCCTATAGTTTCATATGAAATGCTTTTTGCTTAGTACATGTAGTAAGTTATCCCCATGAAATAAGCAATGCTTTCATCTAAAATATGCCCCAAAGCATGTTGTGGCCCAGGGAAAACATCTTCCTGTATCAAGAAGCAAAAGAAAATGAAGTATCATGAGACTTTTACTTACAGATTAACAGTCTTAAGTACTTGTGCTGAGTACGTTTGAAGCTTTGCTTAAATCTTTTATTGGCTGCTGTCATGATTGGTTCTATAGCCTGCTGTCACAGTTCAAGAGTACTTCTAAGCCTGAGAGTTAACCTCATTATTGATGGTTGCCATTCAGTTTAGAGCAACAGTGTGAAAATATTGTTGCTTGGACAATTAGTCCTAAGACTTGACCCTTTTCTCACTGGAGGGAACCAAACTGAAACAGAAAAGGAGAAAAAACGCTCAGACTGGAAGTAAGTAGAATAAGTGGTCTTCATGTTGTTGGTTTAAATCTTGCTGGGTTGTTCACTCAGCCTTTGAAAACCTCTGCATCATCTCACTCAGTGGGCCATTTTTGCACATTTTGATTTGCTATTTCATGTTTTCAATACTCATTTGTGGAACAAAACTTGCATCTGAAACTTCAGAAAGTTAAGGATATTTTACTGGAACAGGAAAAATGCAGATTAAATTAAATTTCTAATAAAGTACCCAAGTTCATTTACCACACAGGACCTAAGTATGTTCAGAACTAGAATGAGGTGCAATGGCTTACTTTTTACTTTTGCCAACTCTTAAGCTTTGGTTATATTAAGAATACTTAATTCCTAGCAGTCTTTTAGATCTGTTTTAATGGTGTCTGATAGTAGACATTGTACATATCAATCTGTCTTTTTTCAGCTTTAATGCACAGACCTCGGAAATGTCCTTGAACCAGATCCCTGACACTTTACAGGTTATCTGAAATAGTCCTTATGTTGCTCTTTGACCTCCATGTTTTAGGAATGACATTGAGCTAATTTTCATTTATAGATTTTTTTATTGGTCTGTTTCAGATTTTGCAAGAACGAGGTTCCAGGATGTGAAGACAGTATTGAATGGTGACAATTTTTTCACTTCTATTCAAAGATGCAGTGAATTGTCACATTGAAGAGGCTTGGCTGCAAAAGGAAAAACCTGATTTAGACAATTTTCTGTTGATCTGGGTTCAACCATTTTTGCCTATAAACTGGGTATCAACTGGCTGGAAGCATTGCAAGATTACATAATGGGAATAGATGGTGTGGGAGTGTGTGTTAAGTTTTGGTTGTAGTGCATGGTCGTACTCTCTTGTGGGCTGATTGACACTGGTCATTTGAAAAGAAATGACCATGCACTCATATTTTCCTTGAAGACATGTAGCACTTAATGTCTGGTGCTGAATGACCCAATGTTGATCAGTCTGGAGACATTTTCCTACTAATCGATGTAAACCTTAAAAGGACAATGCAATTGGTGCTACACACACACACACACACACACACACACACAAGCGTTACAGCCCACAAATGCAAGTATTTGGGCCTACATTGTTTCAGAATCAGTGGCAGCCCCAGTTGACTGTGTTATACTGCACATTCCTTTTGGCTCTGTGACACTCTATTATGTAATAACAGCCTAGGAGATCAACTGAAACTAGCATGTGAAAAAATTACACAACAGAAAAAAGGTTTCTCTGAAGGAAGGGTGTATATATTGACTGGATTTATAGCATATTTTATCACCCAAAGGGAAGACTAAACTCAGAGAAAATGGCCTTTATCTGAGTTATTCTTGATGTTCCTTCTGTTAAAAGTCTCCTGCTAAAGTTATGCTCCAGTCTTAGCCAGATGCTTCGAAGGGGAATCAAAATTCACTTAAAATGACCAACTGAACATTCTGTTTCTTTTGAGATATTTATACTCATATGTGTGTTTGTGCTTTTAGAAAATGCCTATGAGCATTGAACTATGTGGATAATGGCAGAGAACTTTCTAGAGCTGGAAGTTTTACAGAAGTATGGCAGGGTAGTCCTTAGGTCCCTGTCACTATGACTGGGATTAAAATCAACCTTAGTGTGAACCCAAACTCATCCAATTGAAAAACATGATTACTCTGGACATTCAGGATACCTGTAATCAACCTTTCTCTTTCTATACAGTTTCAACTATGCAGTTAAAGAAGAGTGTTTAAAAAAATCTGGTGCAGCTTTATTAGTTTGTCCTCGATGAAGGCTAATACACTAGACTGGAGCTTTTTAATACACTATGTTTTCAGCAAAATCTTTAGCACATCTTTAAAACACTTAATGAAATGGACAGTATAAAACTTGGCTTTGTTAACTTATGAAAGCAGTGGAAGGGAGTTTCAAAAAGCTACAAGATTGTTTTGAATTCTAAAGACATTACAGTTTTCATTCTCAGTAATTTCAGAATTTATGCATATACTGTAGGTAATACTTTACTCAAAAACCTGATTTTCAAACACCTAGGGTCTACTCTTTTTTTTAATTACTTTTTTTTAAAGGACTTACACATTGATAAAAGTTTGGCAGAGAACAATTTGTAAAAAACATTTCTACTAAGCAGGTTAAGCAATGGGCTAAATGTTTTGTCTGTGTGCCTAATGCTTGAAAGGGTTTGTACTGCGTTTTGTGACTTGGATGTGGTCTGCACAGGAAGCTGCTGGCCCCTCCACAACACATACAATTTTTGTCTTTTTTTAAGAAGTTAAAACGGAATTTAATTTACTAAAAATGTAATTGTGTAGGGGGAAATGTTTATACTTTTATACTTTTTTAGGCACCCATATTTTATCAGCTTAAATTGAACACACAAAGTTCCCCTAAATAGTAACAGATTATCTTGTGTATCTGAAAATAAGCATAACAGTTGTCTGTGTTAACTGCATATTAAAACATTTCCTCTGCTGCAGTAGTCACTGTGTTTTTAAGCAGTATGACTCCACCAAATTCGCTGAGCTCCCCAGCTCATGGAATTGCAGCCAACCACGTTACTTGTTGTTTTCCTGATGTGCTCTACAGACTAATTCAGCATTGGTTTTTAATGCCTAAAATGCCTGTTTTACAATGATCCTTCTGAATCAGCATTTCTGGGTTTTATTTAACACAAAAAAGATTATTGTTTGATAAAGTGAAATTTTCTTGAATGACATCAACAAAGCATGAGTAACAAACTGAGCAAACTGAACAAATTTAGAATGTGTAAAAGAGTGGGTTTTTCTAATAAGGGGTTTTTTCACTGGAGTATTTTCAGTTCTAAAACATGCTTTTATTATGAGATTACCTGCAGTCTAGTTTACATTGTATTCCTGTTGTAGCAGATTTTGGGGAAATGAGTGTTTATAATCATTTTGCACTTTGTTTCCAATACCTCACAAAGAAAGAAAGAGAAAAACAGAGAAGTTTAGTAGGCAGGTACCTTGTAAATGATTTTAAATATGCCTTTGTTTGAGACCACTTGAACTGACTACTTTTCCGTTCTTGCTAATGTCATTATTGTTTTAATTTTTGTGAACATGTGAGGCTTTCAGGTAGTTGGAAATGCTATTGTCAGCCTTTTTCAAGGCATTAAGAATTGATCCTTAAATAAGTTTGGTTTCTTTTTATTTGACTCTTGCAGTTTCAATAAAGTTAGCTACAGGAACAAAGTAATTGCCTTAGAGTCCTATCCACATCACCAGGGTTTGCAAACACTGCTTCCTCTTTTCAGATATTGCAGGATGAAGTAATGTACCAATACAGTTTAAACGGGAGTCCTTTGTTTCTTTTCTGCTATTTGGAGAGTACCTACCTGAGAACTGCCTGGGACTCTGAAGAGCTTAGGGTTCCCTGACAGGCTGCAGCTGAAAAGCTGTACTGCAAACCCCTGTGACCGAACTCTGAATTTACACTTACATCCGAACAGTATTCCAGGTTAGAACTTAAGATGCTAAGCATGAAGAGATCGTAGCGGAAGGAGTTAAAGCAGAAAGGGAGAGATACTAAATTCCTTAAAGGCATGACAAACATGACAAACTTCATGCAAAACTTGTTTAAAAGCTGACTTCAAATTTGCCACAGCAATTTCTTGCTTTGAGTTAGGAAACAGAGAGCGTAGTGTTGGCCTTAAGTTTCCTCAGAGGCCATTGTCCTTTATTGGAAATGACATTTTTATAGTATATGCTTTTGACTTGACTTCAAGTGCCAAGTGAATCGGAGTTTATCTGCAATGAAGCAATTCTGAGGCCTCCAAGGTGTGAATGTCATATGGTCCATAATAACTGTCCAGAAGTTTAGTCTGACTCAGCAGCTCCCACAGTAAACAGACAAAAGGTTACCTGGAATTTTGTCCCACTTACTGTGGGATCTCCATGGATTATGGCTAATTGCAGGGGGTTTATCCCACAGGAATTTGTGTGTCAAAGGCCTGACTGAATTCAGCAGCTTATACTGACTCTTTACTAAAGTATCAGTCCTCAGAATCATATACTCATAAAATTTACAAAATGTACTGTGTTTTTTTCAAACTTAGATAGGTTTCTTGTAATGATAAAAGTTCCTTTCATCTTGCATTGTGGTGTTAGGAAAAGATATTTCTTTAAAAAATGAAGCTCAGTGTATCCATCTGACTTTTTTGTTTTCAGATTTTCTTTGGACAATGGTTGTATAGCTCCATTTCCAGCAATGTGAATGCAGAGTTATGATCTATTAGAAACAGAACTATTTCCTGCAGATAACAAAATCGAATCAAACTCATTTTTCTGTGACAGAGGTGGTTTGTTGTTTTGTCGTGTTGGGTTTTTTTTGTTTATTTTTTTTTCTCCCGGGAGAAATATGAAAGCTTCTGGCAGATTAAACAAAAGAAAACTTGTTTACAGGCATGCTTTTGAAACTAGTCTGTTGAGTACGGTGATGGTGTTATCAGAAATGTGCTTCTCAGAATGCTATTCTGTGAATATCTCTTGAGATTGTTGAGAATTGTCAGTCTTCTTTTGAGCTGTAGAGAGTTACAACCAGCAAATTAGCATATGTTTATTAAAAATTACTGGTTTTATTATTGTTACAAAAAAGACCTTGGACTAAAAATGCAATAGTACCCGATTCAATGAAATAACATAGAAACTGGATAACAATCATGCAGGTATACTGGGATACATTCCTTGGGAAGTACTGGGAGAAGAGTGAAGTCCTGAGCTTTTCATGAAGTCAAAGTCAAGTGAGAGTCTGGAGATGAACCCTGGAATTCTGTTCACTTGAGATGTCATAAAATCAGGAAATGTCATTCTCCTATTTTATTGTCTTTCTCACCATATCAAACGTTTCCAAGTTTTTCAAATTAACTTCTTTGATCAGCCCTGAACTATGGGGCTCTCAAAAGAGATATTTTGTTTAGCTTAAGACAGTAGGATTAAAACTTCAGTGGTCATTGGGAAGTCTCTTTTCTAACACAACAGATTTTAAATACTTACAGTCTGAGGATGCTGCCTGTTACTTCATTGTAGTTTAGACTGCAGTTATCTCCAGCTTTAAGCACAATCTTGGGATCTTACCTGGGTTTGTGTGTAGAATTACTGATTCTTAAAATAGTGTAAATATTCAGTTTAAAATAAAAGGTGGACGGCTCTCTGAACTAAATGTCATATAACTTTTAGCTCACAAAAATCACAAGCTGTCTTTAAAGGTTTTTTTACTGAACTGAGGATTTAAAGGGCTAAATAGATATTACTGTTCAGTTTGCCTAAATGACTGTCAGAAGGAACCCTTTCCATTTTTAGTGCAGAAATGTTAAGGGCTAAAATGCTTTCCAGGGCTAATGGGAGGTTCCAGAGACATACAATGTTCAAAAAGTAACTAGTCTGTTTTCTGTTCAACTCCTGGACTCTAAAATAATGGCTGAACCAATTGCAGATATAAGGGTTCCTATATGGCTTGGAATTTCAGTATCCAGATTGGATATAGGAGCACACTAGAGAAGATAGTAGACTTGCCTACGACTTTACTATTGCCCGTGCTGAAATCTAAAAACTTTTATGAACCGCACTGGCAATGGAGAGGCTTTGAGGAAGATTCTGCCCTAAGAAGATGTCACAGAATATTTCTTTGCAACTTAATTGTCCTTTACTTTAGCAGGGTCTACCAAGGTATAAACTTCTCAAAAGTTCAGTGAATAGACACTGCTGCAAAGACAGGTTTCTGAACCCATCGAAGAGTTCTCTTTAGGATGTTGTGTGTTAATAACTACTGTAATGACAGAAACATTTTAGAAAGTTATTTAGCTACTTTGGGAGTGGGTGGAAGGGGAGGACGTTCTGTGACAGTGCTCTCCTTGCCTTAGAAAGCTGAGCCTAAATTTTGACCTGACTGAAGTTGCAATTTTGAGGCCTGGTCATCTGAAATGTAAGGGTTAATGTATTTATGTGTGTGATCCTTGCTGCTTCTGAAGATTTTCCAAAAGCTTATGCACAACTTTACTCACATTAATTTGGCTTTTGTACTTGCTAGAATGAAGCAAGTGCCAAGGCACTGTAAGAGAAGTGTTGCCAACCTCTCTACCTGGAACTGAAACAAGATCACCAAACTGAAGAAGTATCAAATGGCAACTTTTTCCACCTGCTTCTGACCTTAGCCTCGTCTGAATCCAGCTATGAAAAATCTATTTCCTATGCACTCTCTAGGCCCACCTACCCAATTCAACAGATGTTCTTTATTTTTCTTTTTCCTGCAAATCACTGCTCCAAAATTAGTTGTGCATCAGTTGTTTTGTGCTTATATCCAAGCCGCCATACTTGCAACATGTTATTTCCTGGATAGTGGATTAGCAATAACACTTTATTTTGTGCCAATTCATTATCTCTGAAGTGTTCTTACTGCAGCGAAATTTGAGTTTTGTTTTGGTTTTAATGCATTTGCATTAGCCAAAACTCTTAGCACAGACATAAACAAGAAAGTGAATCTGGGGAATTTCCCTGGAAAAAAATCTGCTAGGGCTTCCCATATAATTTAAAGGTGGTTACAGTTAACCATCACTTTTAAAACAAGTGTACAATTAAAATGTGTGTGGGTATTTTTTTAAAATCCTTTTCATAACACTGGTGTATTGTAAACTGCATGAAATAAACCTGTTTTTTCCCTTTTAAAGTCTCATGTCTTAAATCTGTTTTTTTCCAAATGGATTAATTAACAGTGTAATATCACTGATAATTCCTAGTTTAGCAATTCAGATGTAAACTGCAGTTGCATATTCTTGCAGTGATTCAAAGCAGTAACATTCTCCTTTGTAAAGGAGATGCATCCTTTACTGCTGCCCCGAAGACTTGGTCACAAAAAATTCATGTTTATTCAGATATATCAGCAGGGAAACTACTTTCCTTTGCAGTTGTTATGACTGTTGCTGATTGTTCTAAGAGGAAACAGTTTCTGGTATGGATATATATTTACACAAAAAAAAAACCTGTACCAAGTTTTAACTAATCACTTTGCATACATTTTCTTTCACGCAGCTCTCAGATCACCCTGCCTAACATCACAGATTTAAGAATCCTAATTGCTTTTTGATAGAAATGCTTCTTCAGTCTGAAAAACTAAGAAAACTTAAACTGATGCTTCGTAATAAGGCCAACGTAGAGTATAATAAACATAAACAAGAAGCCACTTAGTACATGTTCGCTGCAGAAGTTTCAGAGATAGAAATGGCTGAAGGAAGTAAATTATTAAGGACCAAGTACAGGTTTCTGAAGATATTCAGGAAGTTTTAGAGCTGTTTAGAAAAGTTCATAATTCAGTATTAGTATTAAGACCACAGACTGCTGTTCTTTTCCAAACTGCCAGTAAGAACTTGAAAAGTTAAGACCCATGGTTTTTAAAATCTTGAATGCTGTACAGTTATATATGATGTGAATTTCATCTCAACAGTTTAATCACTTTTAAATGTAAAGCACATTCTAATATTTCCTTATATATCCAGAAACTTAAGTAAAATGGTGTTATTTTACTTAACTGATTTGCTGCATTTTAACTGCATTTTATTTAACTAAAGTGCCAAGTACAAACATTGCTCTAGTAGAAATTAACTAATAAATGTGTGCATCTGTATTTTTAACAGACTGTCTTTCTAAAAGTATTTGCACTTTACAGTCAACCAGCACTACTTCCAAACCAAATTCCTACACTGTGTATCTATTGCTTCTACTGTCTTTAGTCTCTTCACTGAGCAAAGGTGAGAGCATGAAAGGGACAAGTGTGTACCTGAACTAGAAACCAGTTTATAAAGGGGACCTAAGCAAGTAAGTCAATAACATACTATTTGCATCTTTTAGAACATTTAGAATCATAGAATTAACTGGGTTGGAAGAGACCTCAGAGATCATCAAGTGCAACCCTTGATCCAACCCCACTGTGATTACCAGACCATGGCACTCAGTGCCACATCCAGCCTCATCTTAAAAACCTCCAGGGACAGTGAATCCACCATCTCTCTGGGCAGGCCATTCCAATGCCTGATCACTCTCTCTGTAAAGAACTTCTTTCTAATATCCGACCTAAACCTCCCCTGACAGAGCTTAAGCCCGTGCCCTCTTGTCCTCCTGCTGATTGCCTGGGAGAAGAGCCCGACCCCCACCTGGCTACAACCTCCTTTCAGGTAGTTGTAGAGAGTGATGAGGTCAGCCCTGAGCCTCCTCTTCTCCAGACTAAACAACCCCAGCTCCCTCAGCCTCTGCTCATAGGACTTGTGCTCAAGTCCCTTCCCCAGCCTGGTTGCTCTTCTCTGGACCCGCTCCAGCACCTCAATGTCCTTCCTGAACTGAGGGGCCAGAGCTGAACACAATACTCAAGGTGTGGCCTCACCAGTGCTGAGTACAGAGGAAGGATCACTGCCCTCGTCCTGCTGGCCACACTGTTCTTGATGCAGGCCAGGATGCCAGTGGCCTTCTTGGCCACCCGGGCACACTGCTGGCTCATGTTCAACCTCCTGTCCATCAAGATCCCTTTCCGCCTGGCTGCTCTCCAGCCACTCTGTCCCCTGCTGCAGGGGTTGTTGTGGCCAAAGTGCAGACCTGGCACTTGGCCTTGTTGAACTTCATCCCATTGGAATGAGCCCAACTCTCCAGACTATCCAGGTCCCTCTGTAGAGCCCTCCTGCCTTCCAGCAGATTGACACTTCCTCCCAACTTGGTGTCGTCTGCAAATTTGCTAACGATGGACTCAATCCCCTCACCTAAATCATCAGTAAAGATGTTAAACAGGACTGGGCCCAGCACTGACCCGTGGGGGACACCACTGGTAACCGGCCACCAACTGGATGCAGCCCCGTCCACCAACACTCTCCAGGCCCGGCCCTCCAGCCGGCTCTTAACCCGGTAGAGAGTGCACCTGTCTGAGCCGTGGGCTGCCAGCTTTCCCAGGAGTATATAATGGGAGACAGTGTCAAAGGCTTTGCTGAAGTCCAGATAGACTACATCAACAGCCTTCCCCTCATCCACCTGATCATAAAAGGAGATCAGGTTGGTCAGACGTGACCTGCCCTTCCTAAACCTTTGCTGGCTGGCTCTGATCCCTTGTCCATCCTGTAGGTGCTGTGTGATTGCACTCAGGATGATCTGCTCTGTCACCTTGCCAGGCACTGAGGTCAGGCTGACAGGTCTGGAGTTTCCCGGGTCCTCCTTCTGGCCCTTTTTGTGGATCAGCGTGTCATTCCCCAACTTCCAATCAGC
>NW_020955528.1:565493-596977 GCF_003031625.1 Empidonax traillii
TCAGGTTGGTCAGACGTGACCTGCCCTTCCTAAACCTTTGCTGGCTGGCTCTGATCCCTTGTCCATCCTGTAGGTGCTGTGTGATTGCACTCAGGATGATCTGCTCTGTCACCTTGCCAGGCACTGAGGTCAGGCTGACAGGTCTGGAGTTTCCCGGGTCCTCCTTCTGGCCCTTTTTGTGGATCAGCGTGTCATTCCCCAACTTCCAATCAGCTGAGACCTCCCCAGCGAGCCAGGATTGTTGGTAAATGATGGAGAGCAGCTTGGCGAGCTCTTCTGCCAGCTCCCTCATCACCCTAGGGTGGATCCCGTCTGGTCTCATGGACTTGTGTGGATCCAGGTGGCTTTGTAAGTCACTGACTATTTCCTCCTGGAACACAGGGGGGCTGTTTGGCTTCCTGTCCTCGTCTATCAGCTCCAGAGGCCAGTTGTCCTGAGGGCCACGTGTCCTACTGGTGAATACTGAGGCAAAGTAGGTGTTAAGTACCTCAGCCTTCTCCTCATCCCTGTTAATTATGTTTCCCCCCAAGTCCAACAAGGAATGGAGGTTTTCCTTGTCCCTCCTTTTGTCATTAATGTATTTATAGAAGCGCTTTTTGTTATCCCTGACAGAAGTAGCCAAATTGACTTCAAATTGCAATTTTGTCTCTCTAATTTTCTTTCTGCATGACCAAGTTATAGGTCATCCTAAAGTCATCCTCAGTAGCCAACCCTATTTTCCATAGTCTGTAAGCTCTCTTTTTATCCCTGATTTCCTTCAGAATCTCCCTGTTCAACCAAGCTGGTCGTCTACCCCACCGGCTTGCCTTTTGGCACACTGGTACAGCCCGTTCCTGTGCACTCAAGACTTCCTTCTTGAAGCACGTCCATCCCTCCTGCACCCCCTTGTTTTCAAGGGTTTTTTCCCAGGGTATGCTCTGGACCAGTCTTCTGAACAGGCCAAAATCTGCCCTCTGGAAGTCCAGGGTGGAGGTTTTATTGGTGGCCTTGTATCCCTGAGTATTGCAAACTCTATTATTTCATGGTCACTGTGGCCCAGACAGCCTCCGGCCATCACATCTCCCACCAGCCCCTCTCTGTTTGTAAACAACAGGTCTATTGGGGCCCCACCTCTGGTAGGTTCATTTACCAGCTGGAGCAGGAAATTATCCTCTATACACTCCAGGAATCTCTTAGACTGCCTCTTCTCTGCCGTGTTGAGCTCCCAGCAGATATCTGGCAGGTTGAAGTCACCTACGAGAACAAGGGGCGGTGATTTTGAGACATCTGCCAGCTGTTTGTAGAATAATTAATCCCCTTCATCATCCTGGTTGGGTGGTCTATAATGGACTCCCATCAGGATGTCAGCCTTGTTGGCCTTCCCCCTGATTCTGATCCACAGGCACTCATCATTGGTGACCTCAAGTTCTACAGAGTCAAGAGACTCTAACATACAGAGCCACCCCTCCACCTCTCCTACCCCGCCTGTCCTTTCTGAAGAGCTTGTAGCCATCCATGGCAGCATTCCAGTCATGCGAGTCATCCCACCACATTTCTGTGATGGCAGCCACATCATAGCTTTCCTGCTGCACAAAGGCTTTCAGCTCCTCCTGTTTGTTGCCCATGCTGCATGCATTAGTGTACATGCACTTCAGCTGGGCTGCTGATTTTACTCTTAACTCAGGCTTTTCATCCCTGGGCTTCTTTTCGGAGAGCCTGGATTCAACCCCTTCCCCCTTCAAACCTAGTTTAAAGCCCTCCTGATGAGCCCCGCTAACTTCAACACACGCTATGAGGAGGGCTCATTCAAATCTACGTGATTAGTTATTGAGACAGTCAATTCTAGAGTTACCATAACCCCTGTGGACTCTAATAGTACCCAGCACACAGTTCCAGAAGCACCGACACAGCGGAGGGCCCGGCCAGGTAGAGCATCCCGGACTAGATATTCCTCCATTAAAATCAGAAATATAACTCAAAAGACGAGATCAGAATGTGACTCATACTCTGCCACTAAAAATGCGTTCTTGGGAACCGAAACCAACCAACCACCTTCCAAAACCCGAACGGACGCAAACCCCGCAAAGGTATCGCGGACACACTGCGTGGCCGGAGCCCGCCCCGCTCCCTCCCATAGGTCGCGCTGCCTGCCCATCACCAGAGTAAGGGCCCACCCTCAAATCAGAGGCCTGGCTGGGCACAGTGGGCGGGGCTCGGCCAGACGGCGCGCTCCCGCCCGCCGAGGGACTGGGTGTTCTCAGGGTGTGGGCGGGTCCCGCGGCGTCGGAGGTAAAGGTTGCCCCAGTTTTCAGCTGGAACTGGCGGGAGCTAGGGGTGCGAGGAGGGATCGGTTCTGGGAGAGTCCCGCTTGAATTCCTGCCGGCGCTTCGTGCTCAGGCATCGTCCTGACACCTCTGGGTCCTGTATCTCGAGGGTGCGTAAAACGTAGCGAGTGGGGGGGGGAATCGCGACGCGGACGGGTCGGGCCGAGGGACATAATAGTTCTGTCACGCTCCGCTCTCGGGCGAGAGGGAGGGAAACTCCGGAGTGGAGACAAAAGGGGAGGGGGGGGGGGGGGGGGGGGGGGGGGGGGGGGGGGGGGGGGGCGGGAACATCCGGGTCATTCGCGCGGCCTCGATCCGGGACACGCGCGGCGGCGGCGGCGGCGGCTCCTCTCGGTGAGGCCCGGCCGGGAGCGGGAGCGGGGCCGAGAGCGGGGCCGGGAGCGGAGCGGGGCGGGTGTGGGCAGGGCCGACGTCTCCTGCCTGCGGCGGGTCGGGCCGGGCCCGGCGGCCACAGGCGTGCGAGCCTGGCGGCTCCTGCCCTGCGGCCGGGCCCGGAGCGCAGCACTACCCGCCCGCGGCTGCGAGTGCCCCGCGCGTCTCGGTGGCGGAGGTCGCCCAGGAGGGCCGAGAACCTCCGGGCCTACGCGAGCCGGGCCCGCCCCGCTGGGCGCTCGCCCGGGATCAGCGGGCGGGCCCGGTGTGCCCCGTGCAGGCCTTGGGCCGTCCAGCACAGAGCCCATCGGCGCGCGGCATCTTCTGTTGTTCTCCGTGCGGCTCCGGTCGCCGCTTGGCCTCTTCAGCCCTTTTCTTGCCGCAGGCAGAGAAGACTTTCTATCCCAGTCCAGAGTTGGCTTTGATTAAATCTCAGCCCATGGCTTTCTGCACCCTTCTGAAAAATAAAGTCTGTACAGTTTGGGAGCAAACTATTCCCATAATAAGTTGTTTGTTCCTAAGTTAGTATTTAACCTGCGAAGTAAAAATTTGAGGCTGGTAATCTGAACGTTTTGGGGTTTCCTTCTTGCTGTTTAGAATTAATAAGACCTATTGGAAATTCTTGAAACTTATGATGTATTTAGATATATTATGTTTTTGATGTATTTTTTTGATACATGATGCTTTTGATGTATTTAGAGACTTATCTGTGGCACTGGAATGGTTCTTTGCAAGAATTGCATTTTGTGTGTGGCAGGAGGTTGTTCCCTCCCATAAGAGGATGTAGATGGGGAAGATGTTCTGTAATGGAACACAAAAGTTTTCGCTATGATAAGTGTATTGGGATTTTTTTGTCCTTTTTCCAAAACAGGCAGTAATAGCAGCAGGGATAAGCAACTGAGTAGATTTGGAGGTTTCAGTTAGCTTTCTGAATTGATAGGGGACACTGCTACCTCTTAATGCCAGGGTATGTTTGGGAGATTAAACTCACAGCGTGAAAACTGGTCTCTTAGACTTGTGTGGCATGTACAGGGTAGGGTTGATAGACTTTTTCTGATGCAAAATTATTTCCAGTGATGTAGCACATAAATAGATTGGGATACAGAGAGTAAATATTGGCAGTTTAACAGATTGCTTTTGAGGGGGTGCTTACCTAATGGGATCTTAATTTTTGAAATCTTTCAGTCTCCTCTGTCTAATCTCTATTTTCTAGTAGACTGTGATGAGGTTTTAGATGCTTTTCTGCCCATGTCAGTATAATTGAAGCCTATGGAAACCATATGTGTGAAGCCTGTTGTCTCTCTCATACACTGAAACTTTGGATGTAGCCTGTCAGTGCTGAGCTAAGTCAAATGCCTCAAGATTTGAAAAGGTATTTGTAGAACATAAGAAAATCTTTAATGTACTAGGCACAGTATAGTGCATAACAAATGCAGGATGCATGGCCTGAAAACTGAGGGGTTTGTCTTGAGAAGTTACTTGATTGGCCATATTCTGTAGGACATACACTGGTTATATGCCTTGTGAAAAACTGACATTTCCCTTGGGGTACACGTAATTAATTGGCTGTTAGCCACAGGAAATGGAATTCATGTATTTGAAAGCATCCTGTAATGTGTCTTTTGGCAGAAAAGGTAGCTAAGAGTATTTGGATAGTTTATAAGCAAAAAATAGTTTTCTCAAACTGTGATGGGAAGGTTGGTATTACTGGACCACCTAGTACTAACAGAGCAACTGAAATCTTGCTCTATAGTCAGCAGTTTGTTTACATCTGTTGCAAGTGTGTGGGCTCACAGAATATTTAAAATTATTCCCTATATAATTTGGTTAAGGGAGAGGGGGTTTTTTGTTCCACTGGTACCTTTTTCTGTGGCTCTGCATCTTCTGCATGTGAACAGGCTAAAACCCAAAGTTGTGTACTGTTTGTGTTGACTAAGTCCTGCAAATCTCCTGACATAACTCAGATACAGGTGCATATGTTGGGAATTCTAGAGGGAAAATTGGACAATATAGGATTTTTGTATGTGCAAGTTCACTGAGTGTTAATGGTCCCTTTTAAAAAGCTTTATCTGACATTAATTTAGTTGCTAGTTTGAAGGTGAAATTAGGGATTATGGCCCTGCACGCAGAACTGACTGTAAAAAAGAAAAGAGGAAAAAAAAAGGTGGAAGAAGGGATTTGAAAAACCCATTGTCCTAGGAACTGCATAAAGTGCTTAATCTGGTGCTTTTAAAGAGCTACAATTGATATAGTAATTGTAGACTGCAATACTCTTATAAGTAATCTACATGTTGAGAGATTGTAAAATTTTGCATAATGCTTAGCAAATATTTGTTTCAATAGAGTGGTAGTACTACTTTCATTAATTCTGAGGTGGTTAAGGGTTCGAACAGTAAGAGAGCAGTAAGAGTTCTACTCTCCTGGCTGTCATAAAAGGTTGTGAGCTATATGTGGAGTTGAGAACAAATTGGCCTGACTTCTCCCACTGCCACTTATCAGCTCTTAGGGTGGGTAAAAATGCAGCTGGGAGGAGGATTAAAAACCTTCATTGGTGATTATTTTGACCATGTAGCTAATGAAACCGTGAGTTTAGATAGTTTGACAATGAAAAATAAACTCTTGCTTTGAGTACTGTTCTGGGTAGATGGAGAATCCTCCCCTGTATTTGAAAGCACCACTCGTGCAACCATCATGTCTGGAACTGCTCTGTGTCATGCAGCAGTGACCTGTGCTCTGCATGTTTCCTCTGCAGCCTTGGTCACTGTGCTTGGCTGTTACTGAGGCAGTGAAGGTGCGGAGATATCATTCAGTTGATACTGGAATTGAAAACCTGTCTTGTGGAATGAGCCACTGGTTCTTCCTTAGCTCAATTCTGTATTGCTGTCTGTT
This sequence comes from Empidonax traillii, assembly GCF_003031625.1. NCBI lineage: Eukaryota > Metazoa > Chordata > Aves > Passeriformes > Tyrannidae > Empidonax > Empidonax traillii. The sequence goes on from NW_020955528.1 coordinate 571,079, forward strand.
CCTGCTGTTGTCTAGAAGTTGTATAGTGGCATCACTGCAAAAGTGATGTGACTTTGCTAAGTTCTGTGCCTGTGTTGCTTTTGTGTGGAATAGCGGCTTTCAGAAGGAATTTACCATAAGAGTAACATTTCTTATTCCCATTTGCCAGAAATTGGAGAAGTACAGGTGTTTGCCTGCAGAAGAAAACCATTCCTTATGTGGTGTAGGAAGGAAATAAAGACACGTTTATCAGTTGCACAAGTAGGAGGTCTGAGCACCCTTCCCATTACTAATAGAGTTTGTGTTGTCAAGCTGCTGTCAAAGTTGCTTCTGAGATGTAGTTCAAATATAAAGCAACTAGGTAAGGATAGAATTTTGTAGGTCAAGTCCAGTAACTAAGAACTTGATGACACGAGGAAACTTGATGTTATTCCTGATGTTAAATTCTGCATCGCGTACAAAAACGTGTCTTCAGTTTAAGCAGTTACAGAACTGAAAATCAGAGACCAAAATAATTCCTAAGTGAGCAGGGCTTATAAACAGATATATAACGTGTTGTTTACAAATAAGTAAAAGTTTATGCTAAAAGCAATTACTTTCGTTTTAGAGGGACTCTGAATATGTCTGGCATAGCTCTTAGCAGACTTGCACAGGAGAGAAAAGCCTGGAGGAAAGATCATCCATTTGTAAGTATGAGAACTGCCAAATTTCTGACTCTGCAGCTGTTTTGGTGTTCTGGTGATGATTTTTCTTTACCCTGATGGGATTTCTTTAAAAAGACTTTTTTTTGCTAAAAAAAAAGCTGCTTAAAAACTATGTAGTGCAAAAAGAAGTAACTCTGTGTAAAGATAAAGTATGTCATGAAATATTTTAAGTGCATCTTCTGAAATCCTCACTCTTTGGCTTTTTGCCTTAATTCAGGGATTTGTAGCAGTACCTACAAAAAATCCAGATGGCACAATGAATCTAATGAACTGGGAGTGTGCTATTCCAGGAAAGAAAGGGGTAAGACTTACTGTTCTCCTAACTTCTCATTTATGGTGAAAAGTAGCATAAATCTGCTCATGCATTACACCAACAATAGAGAATACAAATTACATTTAGTTTAATAAAAATGTCTGGATCCTGCTGCTACTTTAGAATCCAAGTGCAGTGGGGTGAGAATACTGGACAAAATACACCATGAGCCTCTTCAACCTGACCACCTTAAGAATAAAAGTTTTCAAAGGAGTGTGTAAGAATCTTGGATTGAGCAAACTGGAGATTGTCTTCTGCTTCATGGTAGGGTTTTTTGTGATTTCTGTTCTTACTAAATGTTGTTTTAAGCCCTAAATGTTGAAAGTAATTACTACCAAAATGTTGCCTCTGCTGGGTTAACTGCCTCTGCTAGTTAATAGTGAGATCCCTCAGAGAAGTGCACCGTTTTTGTCTTTTTGGATTTCATGGAAAATAATTTGTGTTATTTACGTGGAATCTCATTGCCTTCCATTTTATGAAACTCTCTTTTTGTATTGGGGAAAGAAGATAGAGCTCTCTCATGATGTTTCTTTTTGTCTGATTTCACTTGTGCTTCTGTGTCCTTTTCCTTAAAATAACAAGGGAAAGGAAAAAGTCTGTAGAGACCAGAATTGTTAATTTTTATCAACTTGATCTGGTTCTGGAGGACAGGACAAATGCAAGCTTTCTAATGAAAATAATCATTAATGTGTGAAACTTCTTTGATTTTGTACACTGTCACTATAAAAGCTCATTCTAAGCAGAATTTTTTTTCTATTTTCCAAGATGTTATTTGGCATGTAGATATTAATCTTGAATTCATTGGATGCAGTTGTTTCTTCTGAGATACTACTATTAATTAGTTGGGGGTTTGAATTCTTTGGGTCTTCAGTGTTTTGCATTGGACATGGACTTTTCTGCCTTGCAAACTTGCGTAAATTCCCTAATGATCTTGTTTCTTAGATTCTGAGAAGACACTGTAGGCAAAATCTGCAGCTTCTGTATTGCTGCCTCAGTTTAATGCTGAACGTGGCATTGCTGTTACAGTTACAGCTTAGTTTTAGTAGTTGTCTGCAAAGCTCAAGTTCTTAAAGAAGCACCTACAAATAATTTAACAGTGTAAGGAAAAACTCATCCCCTTGTGTTCTGCCAAAGCAAGATTATCCCTTATAATTTATGTACCTTATCAAGATGTCACCTTTAAATACTTATGTAAAGTTTTCATGCCATACCAGATCTTCATTCTACTGCTTTGAAGTTTTGTAAACCACAAAACAGAGCAAGACCTTAGAGGTGGCTTCTTGCTTACTAGAAAATGTGTCACGCCAGGAAAAGATCAGTTATGCTGATATGATTCCTACTATTAAAAAAAAAGTGTTTTTACTCAAGTATAAATGCTGTCTCTTTAACAAGCAGCAGCATGACTTGCTCATCTCTACGAGACCAAGCAGTCCGCTATTGCCTTTATGCTTTGCTGCAGCTTCTTTCCCTGAGATGAGTAGCTGAAACCACCAAAATGCTTTCTTGCAGCCAGATCAAAAATAGAAGTGGTGTTAGTCCTGGGTTGGATATCTCCATTCACTTTTTTTTGACAGCAAAGTACTTGTGAACTACCTAGAATTTGACTCAAAGAACATCTGCAACTAGCCCTGTAATGCAGCGTGGTGTTGGTGACACTGCTGTCACACCGCTTCTTAGTGAGGCCTTTGAGTGTCCGTTCTCTTTCACCCATAAAGTGTGTTGCTCTATGAGAAAGATGGTAAAAACTTTGTCGACTCTTCTGGTCCTCCTCCTACTTGAAGAAATTATTAAAAGCTATTTGTCTTCCTTTGTGACTGAAAGCAAACAAAACCGGTAAAGTTTATTTTGTCAAAAAGCTCCTGTTTCCTAAAGAGGGACTCCTCTGACAAAGTATGGAGAATAGATTTTTCTAGTTGTTGACAACTGACTACAGCAGTTTAGAAAAAGTTGCTTAAATACACTATAGCAAATGTCATCAAACTCATTCACATTTGAAAATGTGGTTATCTTATTATTTCCTAGTATGGCTTTTCTGCAATTCTAGCTTGAGGCTTTGCATAATGAATACTAGTGACAATGGAGTGGTTTTGTTTTTTCCCTGTGGATTATTTGGGGTGTTCTGTTTTGGTGGTTTTTTTTTTTTTTTTTTTTTTTTTTTTTTTTTTTTTTTTTTTTTTTTTTTTTTTTTTTTTTTTTTTTTTTTTTTTTTCTTCTTTCAGCTAAAAACCATGTAATTCAGATAGGAAATAATTAGGAATTTTTTTCCTAAGGTGCTCTTCAAACATATCTGTCTGCCTGTGAGGATAAGATTTGATCACTTTTTGCTCATAAGATGTGAGACCATCTTTACTCCAGTTGTTTTAATGAATGAACTCAACATGCATTTCCATTGCAGTGTTTACAAAGCAAGGACAAGTTACAGAGAAGTGGTCTGAATTTTACATCTGTAATAATATTTTTGTATTTCTACACTTTTTACCAGAACTCAGTTTGTCAGAAGATGGGGTCTTTTCCTTGTTTACATATTTTGTATATTTGAGACAGCGTTTTTGTCTATTGCTACATGTTTTTTCTTGTTTAGATGACCCTTTTGATTAATACTGTTGTACTTGCTTTGCTCTGTGCCATGATAAGTGCTCCCTCCTATCAGTGCTCTTCCTGGTTTTGGATATGGATAAAGAGCTTCTTAGAATTTCTGTTTTACAAAAGATGGAATCTGAGACTCTGTGCTACCAAATGCAGACAGGGCTAGTTTAGACTAGTGAACCTCATGTAACTGTAGTAATACTACAGTGCTGTCCACATTTTTTGTTCATTTGTGGTTTTATTTGCCACATTCTCATAAGGCACAATGGAAGCCCATTACATCCCCATGCGTAAGGGGTGTACCCATATCCCATCTTCTCAGACTTAAGTGGGGGTACAACAGCCCCTTCTTCATTGCATGTGTATATCATGTAAAACTTCAGAAGTATTCTGTTCTTATGTACTATGAAAATTTTACTTTTATATGGAATTACCGGCAATGATCCTGACTCTTATTGATGACTCAGCAGCACTTAGTAGCTGTAATCAAGAAAAAAACTCCTGCTTTTCCACTTCAGCTTCTTACATAGTAGAAGGGGGATAACTCCCCTCGATGTAGACAGGGTGCTGTAGTGTAGGACAACTCCTTTCTACTGCATAGCAGAAAAATGTCTTGTGCTTTGCTTGAGAAACCATAATCTTGGTAAGCTGTTTTCCACAAGCTTGACTTTTCCTTGCTGTAACCTAAACTTTACCTTAACTTTTTATAGACACCATGGGAAGGAGGCTTATTTAAACTACGGATGCTTTTCAAGGATGACTACCCTTCTTCACCCCCAAAATGTAAGTAAAATTACTGAAAACCGTGGGTTTGTTAGAGCATTGTTGAACTAATGCATGAGGTTCTACAAATGGTTATTACTTTCTTACAGTTTTTTGTTTTGGTGGGTTTTGTTTTGTTTTGTTTTTAAGGCACACTGCTTTGCTTCTCCCCCTTCCCCCCCTCACCACTTTGCATTAAAAAAGTTGTGATGAACTCAGTTAAGTGCTCAGTATAAAAAATTGGGAGGGGAGGGAGATTGCTATGTGGGTTTCCTCAGAGTTTGACACAAGCATTGCTTGAAGTGTTTACTACATGATCAGCACTTCTTGGAAGCTGGTAGGTAGGGTTGCTCAGGCCAAATCCCTTTGTGTATTCTTACTGCTAACTTGGTCTTCTCAAGAACTCAGAAGACAAGAACTTAGTGAAAAAGAAGGTTCCATGACTTGAACCTTATAATCAGCTTGCTCTAAACAACAAATTGTTCTTTTTCTGCTCCTGTGCATAACAGAGATCTTCAGATACCTAATTTCCATATTAAGTCTCATCACATTTGCATATTTCAGCTCTATCAGTTGTTTTGGCTACTCCTTTTGGTTGTTACCACCTAAATACATGTGACAGAGGGGGAAACGTCCCTTTTAACTAGACAATATTTAAGGTTATTATCTTGAGAAACACCAGTTATCACATCCTGAAACTGTTAAATGAACTGTCATGCCTTAAAATAAGCCACATGTATATGTGACTGGTAAGATTCCTTGACAGTGCAGCTTCTGAGGTACCACTGAACTTTACTGAACAGCATGATTGTTATGTCATGTGAATAGTGTGATGTCGGATGAGAAAATTGCACTAACATGCAGATATGTCATATATTGATGAAGAAGTGTTCATTGCTTTACTCAAGATGGTGGCTGTTACATTTAAGTTCTGTAAAGATTAAAAGAAATGCCAGAATATAGATTGAGTGGCAGAAGGAAAGCTGCACAAGCCTTAAGTCAGTCTTGCAACTTAAACTTGGTTCCTCTTGTTCAGTGCATCTTGATAACACATAGGAAAAGTGAAACTGAAAGAAATGCTAGAAACTTAAGTCTTTCTTGTATGAAACTTTCAGTTTTAAAGGAAGAAGAGGAAAGACGAGTGAAGGGCCGTATCTTTCCTTTATATAGTAGTATGTCAGGCTGAAAAGGCAGGATTCAGTTTAAAAGATCATTATCACAAAGCTACTACGAATTATTTTGTCAGTTTCCATTTCTAAACCAGAAGATTACTGGTCAAAATTATTACCTTAGATTGCCTGGATTTATACCACAGATGTGATGGAGTTCCTGCTTTAGGTGCAGGATGAGCCAAAAAGAAAACTGATATTAATAGCTCCAGAAATCTGTGGGGCTTTTTCTTGGAGGCATGGGGGTGTCTTTTGCCAGTGTTGGTTTTGGGGGATTTGGGGTTTTGTTTTCCCCCACTGATCTAATCCAGCTCTCTGATCTTCATCTTAGCACTGCATGCGAATAATTCTCTCTTCTTTATCAGGCAAATTTGAACCACCGTTATTCCACCCAAATGTGTATCCTTCAGGCACTGTGTGTCTCTCCATCCTAGAGGAGGATAAGGACTGGCGGCCCGCAATCACAATTAAACAGGTCATTAGTTGTATTTACACTTACTCTTTGCCCTTTTATTTGCATTGTGTGCTTATCTGATGTGAATGTAAGATGTTCACTCTATGTTTCTACTGTTGATTTCTATGGTTACTCAGTGAATATCTTGTAGTAATGTCTATGCCTATGTTACTTCTACTCCTTTTTCCACAGATCTTGTTAGGAATACAAGAACTTCTAAATGAACCAAATATTCAAGACCCAGCTCAAGCAGAGGCTTACACAATTTACTGGTAAGCATCTTTGTGCATTAGCTTGAAAGCTGTCATTGCGTACAGCTCTCTGTTACTTAGGAGCATAACATGCAAATGCTTTTAGGAATGATCAGGAGAATTCTCTTGCCTTCATGACTATATCCTGTGGAGATGCCTAGACTGTGCTAAACTTGAACAAAATGGTAACCTTATGGTAACCAGGCTAGTGGAGCTTTTGATAGCAACACAGCAGCAATAAAGTGTGAAGACTCCTTCAGTTAATTATGAATCTCATCCTGGTTCTAACCCAGCACAGAATCCCTTCCCCTAAAGGCTGAGTAGTAGTAATGAGGCATAATGGTGTCATGAGACCAGGGTAGAAGAGACTGAATTAGGTGACAAGTAACATTTATCAGTCTTGGAGTAACTTACTTCTTACTTGAGTTCCCTCAAGTACTACTTGCTTGTTTAATCAATCCTGTTGCAATTATGGTACACTTAGTGAACTGTGTTGAGCTATCTTTTTTTTTTTTTTTTTCCAACTGAAGATTAGGATCCTAACCCAAAGCTGTGAGTCAAGGTCTGCAGAGATTCAGGCTGAAATTACCACACCATTATTATTTTCCCTTTTCTTAAAGAGTAGTTCCATTCTCTCTCCACAACAGTAAAGACGATACTTTAAAATCATTTTAAGTCCACCAACTGTTAGTGAACTGCTCTCATCAATGACTTTGTGCTGTTAGGATACTGTAATTTGTTGTTAATGACCTTAATGTCTTAACACGAGCGAGGAGTGGAAAACTTGAGATGAATGAGAATGTTTGCACGTGAGGTACAGCTGGCCTTGAGAAAGAGCAGGCACAACCCTGTTTGCGGAGACAGAAATAGTATTAAGTCAGGTAGTGCAGTCATTTGACAACAGGTGATGTTTGAGAAGTGATGAGTTGAACAGTACCATACTTCTATCCAAAGCAAATTATTAAAGTAATGGTCCAGAAAAGCTTTTAATCTATTGTAGTGTTCAGTGAATTCCTATCTGATGGTTTGGCCTTCAGCAAAGACTTATTCTTCTATTTCCCTTCAATATGAAACTAACTAACTCTCTAATATGGGCTCTGATTTCTCCAGCTGTAATTACGCTTTCTCTTTTCAGCCAAAACAGAGTGGAATATGAAAAGAGGGTTCGAGCACAAGCCAAGAAGTTTGCACCATCATAAGCATTTGTCATGCAGCATCTTAAAAAGGAAGGGATTGGTTTGGCAAGAACTTGTTTACAAAACTTTTGCAAAATCTAATGTTGCTATGTACAATTAATATCCACTTAGGGGAGGGGGTTGTATGTGTGCCATTTTCCATATTCGCCACTTGTATACAGTTCTAAATTTGCTGAATTGCCCCCAGTTTTTTCATACAGGGTCTCTTCCTTCAGTCTTTTGTATTTTTGATTGTTATGTAAAACTTGCTTTTATTTTAATATTGATGTCAGTATTTCAACTGCTGTAAAATGATAAACTTTTATACTTCTATAAATTCACTAGTATCTCTAGTTACTTTGCTATCTGATGCAGGCATGCTATAAAATGTTAGAACTGTATTTAGCCTCTAGCTGGCTGTATGAAAAAAATCATGCCCTGCACCCCCTTCCCTCCCTGAATTTGTTTTTTTCTATCTTTCAGAAACTAGGGTGTTATTGCTTAAGAGCCTCCAAGATCCAAAGTTAGCCAGCATCCTTATTCTGCATCACTTCCTTTGTGTTTATATGGCATTCTGTCTGTGTTGCTGTTTAGAGTAAATAAACTGTTTATATAAAGGGCTTTGTTTCATTTATCTTCATTAAAATGACTGAAAGACTGCCATTTAAGTGGCTCTAAATACAATTCAGTGCAAGTCCTGTCTGTAAGGCCTATGGTGCTGCAGTTACCTTTTGTTTAGACGATGTCTTCATTTGTTTTCCCTGCCCCAACCCCCAACATGAATGTGGCCCTTCACTGTGTGGTATCTGCAGCAAGTCACCTCTGATCAGTTCCTTTAGGCAGCACACAGAATTCTGACTCACTGGAAACCAGTTGCTTACTGTGCATCATCATGGGATCAGCAAACTGGTATGACCATGTTAGCATAAGCATTAGACTGATACGAACAGTAACAGAAGCCATCCAAGGAATTTAAGGGAACCTACAGAAACTGGAGATTTTAAATGGTTTTGTTTATCACATAATTCTGTGCCTTGTTCCATATGTCAATGTATATAGCTTTTAGGAAGAGGACGTGATCTATGCAATTACAGTTCCCTTCTGTAAAGGAAATCAGTTAAATTATGTAAGTTATTTTCATGTATGTCAAGCTGATATGCCCTCTATTAAACTTTCACTGCCTTTTTTAATTGTATTTTTTAGTCAAAATCATTCTGCAAAACAAATTGTTAAAAGCTTTGTTCCATCTGAGCTATAGTTCCTTCAGGGCTTTTGTTATTAAAAAACGGCTATTGCTCAAGACTTAGGTTAATCTAAGTGTTTTACAGCTCAGTTCCCAGATCTGTTTTGCTTGTCTGCATTTTGATTACTATGGCTTTATAATATAAAAGTATTCCTCCAAATTAGAATTGCTAACGCCCTCATTATTCTCAGTCCTTTAAAAATTTTGTAGGATTGCTTTGTCCCTGTCCAGAAATGCTTGTTGAAACAGCTCATTTGGAAGAGACTTAATATGGGTGGGACAGTGAGTCATTCAGAAACTGAATCAAAGGAAAATTTTCCCTGCTGAATTACTTGTGCTTCTTTTTCTTAATTTTTTTTTAAAAGGCAAATTGAATATTTGCACCACTCAAACTTCTGCTGTTCCTCTCAGCTCTAGCTTCAACAGGGCTGGCATTTAATCTCTCTAGTGGTAGAGGGTTAAGAGGAGAAAGTCTTGCTGTGACTTGAAGAACTTTGATCTGAGAAGGTGAGTCTACAAATTGCCCTTAGTATCTCCAATTCTGCTGAAGGGTTGCTGAAATTTAGGTTTAAGTAAGTTTCAGTTGGGTACTAGAAACTTCAGCGTATTCTGTTTAAATGTACAGAAAAAACCTGCTACTGGCTCACTTTCACTATACAAACTGGCAGCATGTGGAAAAGTGGCCTAAGGTACGAGTGCTGGTACAAGTCTCTGATTCAAACCTTAAAGGGCCAGACAGTGTGTATTTATGACTTGGTGCAGTGTTATCGGAGTGCTGAGAATGCACAGAGACAGCACTGCTGAACCTGCCATGTGAAATTTTATGGCACAGTTCTGAATATGAAGTCCCAAAACATTGTGTTACTTAGGACTGTATGAGAGTAAGCAGGAGCAAGTAAAGTTACTGAAGACACACTGAGATGTTAAAGGAATTCCAGGAAGCATTTTTTTCCTTTTATAAGCTTAGGCAGTCAGTTCTTATAAACTAGAAGAAGTGGTTGAAATACACATGGCAGCTTCAAGCCTGCAAAGTCAGAGGCACCTTATGTGGCAGGTCCTCTGAACAGGGCAGTAGCTTAAGTCATGTTTTCCTATTGAAATATAGCCCAGAAGTTAAAAAGGTTTACCTAATATATCATTAGGTAAAATAATCCCTATAAACCACTTTCCAGACACATTGATTAGAATAAAGGGAATTTTTTTTTAACTACTAAGTAAGCTTCAGGCTCCTTACAAAATAATTAACATTCCATAGTTACCTAAAAATTAAATAACTGGAGCTCTCATTAAAAGACCTATAAACCCACACAGGTTAGCTAAGCACCAAGTTACAGGTGAACAAGACACAAGTTCATAATGAAATTTCTTTATCCAAGATGTTACAACTGTTTGGGATTACTGGGGATGTTCTTGTATGTAGAAGTTTTTGTTTCTTGAGGAGGATTAGGTTTGATTTTGTTTGTTTGTCAGTTTTCAAATAGTCGATTTACTGGCAGCTGTTGCAGTAACTTTACAGTACCATGATCTTCTGGACTGCTCTCATCACTGCTTTCACTGCTTTCAGTGGCATCCTCTGGAGTGCTCATGCTGTCCTCCTCAGAGTCTTCCTGGCTTTGTGCTAGACTGGAAACATTTTTCGGGGTTATAAAAGCAAAGTAACTTATAATAAGAAAAACTAGTATTTAAATTAAATTTCATTACCTTGGGGAATCGACTGGCCTGTTGGGATTAGAATACTCTTTTCCGGAGTCAACATCAAATGGATCTGGAAAAAGGAAGAAAAACTGCACATGATGAAAAAGATTTTTTTTTTTTACTTTAATGGTCTGCCCTCATTTTCATAGAAGATTACTGGCAGGGAGGGGAAGGCCTAGGAAGTCTGGGTCAGTCTGTCTGATAAGTTTACCACAGTTGTTTGATCAGAAACCAGGGTAGCTGGAAAAGACAGGGGAGGCGGCTTATACAGCTGGGGAGAACTGTTACCAAATAAAAGTAAAACAAGGCATGACAGCTTTGGTACTGAAGTCCATCCAGAAAGTGCATAGGTTCAAGTGTGCTTTATTTGGCATAGTCTTGTTGACCCTTAAGAACTGTCTTCAGTTTAATGTAACTGGTTAGGCTTCCACCAAGCAATGGTTTCATTCCATCACATTCCAGTGCGTAATGGCAAAGAAATCAAAGTTCAGAGCAATTAAAGGCTGTCTCCTTACAGTGTAAGCCCCTGGCCTGTTTTACTGGGCTTAACCACTGTGACAGGAAAATGTTAATTAGGAGCATCTCTTTTCATATGTTCTTGATTACTTGATTTTTCTTTCTTTGTGCTGTCTTGAATGAGATCAAGCAGTCACCTGTGAATATAGCTTGAAATATTGGGATTCGAATAACTTACTGGAAGAATTCGGGAATAAACTACCTGTACTTATTATAGATGATTTTAATTATCTTGATAGGTCTGATTTGAAATATCTTGATTGAGGACTATATAATTATGTTAACTGAAGGTCTTTCTTAGGTTTATGTTTAACTAATTTGCTGTCAGACTGTATGGTTGTATTTTTATTACAGTTCCTTCTCAATTACTAGTCTTTTTACTCATATTCAGCTTTTAACATCTGTGGATAAAAAAAAAAGGATCCATCATATTTTATTTTTGGTCCTTAGTTTTCTTACTAAGTATCTTACTTTTTTTCTTACTTTTCTTACTTAGTATCCTTACTTGTATCAGGGTAGCTGCTTCACAGTTCAGCTGGGAAAGCACTACTCTATGCATTGAGTTGCTTTAGTCATTTTCATCTATTTTAGTTGAAAAAAAATGGGTAAACTTTCCTATAAGAATACACAGTACAAGGATAGCAGAACATATCTCAGCAAAGCACTTACCTTACACCTTGCCAATATTTTCCTGAGATCAAAGTAAAAGACTGTAAGGAAAGCAGTTAGGAAAAAGGGGTGTGTGGTGTCCCTGTTTTTTTTTTTTTCTTACCTACTTCTTCATCTTTTGTTTCTTGGACACTGGCTAAAAAGTCCTTCTCAATGCTTAGCACATCGTCCTGGCTACGACAGGCTGCATATTTTTCCAAGAGATTTTTGTTCAAGTCAATAAATGCCTTACCCCATTTAAATTTCCTCAGAAGAATAGTGGCTAGGTCTGGGAATCCTAAAACAGAAAGTAAATGATCGGTTTTCTTTGTCAGTGTGAGATTTCACTCAGCCTACAGGTTTCTAAGTTCAGTACATACCTACATATCACTAAAACAGATGTTTGCCAGCATTTTTTTCAGTGTTAGGGGATTAAGACTCTGAAAATGTATTTAATATTTTTTAAATTTCAGTTTAACTTGATCTATCTAACTGAATCCAAGAAGAGTTCATAGCCTTTTAATGAATGTTACATAAAAATACTTTGTTCAGGTAATGAATGATTCAAGCCCTAGGTCCCACAGTCCTTCAGTACAAGAGCATTTGCACATACAGTATGATCAGAAAATAATATTTGTCTGCAGTGTGGTAGAGTATTTCTCTTCAGTTGTCAAGGTTCTGTGATGAGTTTGCAAAACATCACAAGAAGGTGCAATTTCTTTTGTTCTTACCCAGAACCCACCCTGTTAACAGACAGCTGCTACCTCTCAATAAGGCAAAGGTGCCTAAGGATTCATATTGTCTTCTCTGGCTTTTTTTTAGCAGTTTTTCTAACATTATGCACCATCAAGACAAAACCAGGATTTAGTTCATGTGTCCTGTTTAGTAGCTGACATGAACACTCCACAGGTACCTCAATGCTACCAGATGCAAGAACTTGGAAGAAAGCTAGGCAATCTGATCCCACACTCAGCAAACTGATAACCAGTGGGACAGCATTACAGTTTATTTTACTGCAGATCATCTCTTCTGATTTATTAAGGATGTAGGAGTTGCTGGCAACATACTTCACATCAGACAAACTGAGCCTACCAACAATGCAAAATGCTGCAGCAAAAGCTTCCACGCAGGACAACTTGCACGGCCGACCATAGTTTACAGGATTTGCAGCCACCAAGTAAGGCAGCAACCGAGGATGATTCCCCCTCATTCTCTTAAAGGGAGTTTCTTCTAATTTGGCCCATGAGCAATCTATGACTGCAATTCCACTCTGAGCAATGACATGCCTAAAAAAAAGAAACATCACTGTATTTGAAAAATTATCACCATTATATTGATGAAGTGAGAATTCCAATTGCCACTTTATACTAGCAACAAATTTGCATACAACCCCCGCTTGTGTCAATCATGACCTAAAACAGAGAACAGAGAACAACAGAATGAGAAAGAATTATAACATGGGTTTCCTTCAAACATGCACGTGGTAAAAAGTTTATCCATATGTTTCAAAGTGAAATATGAAAGCCGCTAGGTTTAATAATGTGACAGACAAGTGCTATTAACAGTAATGTTCACAGTCGTAAAGAACACCAAAATTCGAACTGAGGTTCTCTGCTAGCTTCTAAAGACAAATCTTTTCTCTGAGGAAATACATCTAAATTCTGCAGGCACATTTGGAGAAAATTCTCATTTCCCTCAAAAAGTTTTTTAGTTAATGCATTGTGCTGCCTAGCTGAAGAACTTAAATTTGGCATCATAAAGAGAGTAGCTATAGGCCCGTGCTCTGAACAAATTAACCTACTACGTGTACCTTGATTTCTCATTCGGATCTACAGAAGCTTTTCTCAGCTGATACCAGCTATGTAAAAGTGTTAACCTGATTTGAAGAAATGGCTCTATTTCTCATGTTCATGCATCAGTGTAATGTCATGGGAAGGTCAAATCTATTCTGTATCAGAGTTTTGGCCAGGAACCAGTGATTAAAACGTTCTCCCTAATGCAGCATTAGGACGGTATTTGAACCAAGTGCTTCCCCTCACAGCCCGCGACAGCAGGCACGGGGCCTCACCTGTCAGCGGGAGAGACGTACTCCGTGGCCAGCGGACTGAGGACGACGCCCGGGAACCTCTGGCGGAGACGCAGGGTTCGGAGTAACCCTTTCCGGGCCAGTTTTCTCCCGGTGCACTTCTTGGGATCGCAGTGTCCGAGCTCCCACATAGCAAGGGGGCAGGGGAGCTTCGCCTCCGCGCCGCCTCCGGCCGCGGCCCCCTCGCCCTCCAGGCAAGCTGAAAACAGCGGGCACACATCAGTGTCGAGCGGCCGCAGGCCCAGCCCTGCCGGACCCGCCGGCCCAGGCCCGCGTCCCGCAGCGCCTCACGCACCTCTCAGCGCAGCCTCCGCGTCCGCCCCGAAAGTGTCGAGGCTTCGAGACTCGCGCCGGCCCCCACGCCGACCCCGCACCATGACCGCGCTGGGCGGAGCGGCCGCCCTAGGCCCGCACGCTTCCGCTTCCCGCGGAAGGGACGATGGCGGCCCAGCTGCTGCTGGCGGCGCTGGGAGCGGCGCTGGGTGAGACGGGGGCCGCGGCGGGAGCGGGCGCCGCGGGTTGTTCCGTGCGCCGCGGCCAACGGCTCTCTGCTCGCAGGTCTCTTCGCCGCGGCGGGGAAGATGAAGATCGTGGAGGAGCCCAACACGTTCGGGTACGTGGCCGCCCGCTGTGTCCCGCGATCCACCCGCACTCGGCGGGCTTGGGCCCGTCTGCCGCTCCGCCCGCTCCAGCCCGTCCCTTCCTCCGGGGATGGGGCACCGGGCCGGGGCAGGGGCCGTCGGTGTTGGGACACACACAGGTAGGGGAGGATATATCCACGTCCAGATGCGTAATAGCCTTAAACGTTTAACTTTCTTTCTTTTGAAAGGTTGAATAACCCATTCTTGCCTCAAACAAATAGGCTCCAGCCAAAGATGTCCCCGTCTGCAGTATCAGGTATACGCAAGCGTTACTTTTTTTTTTTTTTTGTACGGTTTTCATCATTTAGCAACAGTTGTTTGCAATGCAAATTGCCTACTTTGACTTTATGCAGCCACAACCTAATTTTGTATGTCATTCTATAAGCATCATAAGATTATGATGGAAACCAGTATAGGGCTAGTGGGAACTTACAGTAATACATATGGAGGATAAGAATTTCCTTATGTATAGCGGAGACCTAAATTTGTCACATACTCCTTGCAGTTTTGTCACCACAGTAACTTTCTTAAATTTAACCAAAACATTATTCTTCCTTTATGTCATTTTGTGGTGTTTTTAGGCCCTGCACATCTCTTTAGGCTTGCTGGCAAGTGTTTCAGTTTTGTGGAATCCACGTGAGTAATGGATTTGGGTCTTCGTTTTCTTACTAGGAATTAACTAGTTTTCCATTTCAGTCTGAAACATTTCTTATTTTCATTTTCTTTTCTTTTAAGGTACAAGTATGAGTTTTGTCCCTTTCATAACGTCACTCAGCATGAGCAGACATTTCGATGGAATGCCTATAGTGGGATTTTAGGGTGAGACATTTAGATCTTTAAGTTTTACCTATGTTGTTAGCAGGCCATTTTATAGATTGTAAAAAGGAGGCAGTTTTAACATTAAGATTCTTCTGTGGGTCAGCTTAGGTCATTATAGTTCCCAAGGCATTATGCATAAAAATATCCTGCCTTGAAAAATTCAGATTTCTTTTTGTTTGCTTGATAAATACTAACCTCCTATTTTAAATGGTGACTGATTAATAACCAGTGCCAACTGCAATATGTTCACGTGAGAAAATTAATAATGTATAACTACGGCTTATGTTTATAGAGATTTCATGGCTGTTAACTATTTGCAGTTTGAGTTAAATACAAAAATTACAAAATGAAAGGAGGGCTTTATGCCTAGTGGTTGTGTTATCGTTTAATGAAAAGTTACAAAAGACTCAGTGTAGATCCTCAAAATATTCCCATTTTCAAAGACCCCAGATTATAATACCCCCAAATCATGAGATGTAAAATAAATCTAATTCTAGACCAGAGCACTGCTTTTTTAAGTATTTTGCATATAGATGTCTTTTTTTCTGGATGCAAAATGGTGAGCCAATATGTGAGGAAAATGGTACATCAGCATGCTGAGGGTATCATTTGCTTTAGGACTAGCAGAACTACAGTAGATTTTTAGGTGATATTTTACTGGATTTAAACACAGATTTTAAGTACAAATGGTTTGCAAATTGAAAGTTGATCCAAAACTGTGCTCTCAAAAGTGATACTGACACGCCCTGTAAAGCAGCCCGGATAACAAACTACGCTGCATGTAAGGTGTTGGCTGTAAGAAATGGAAATACTAAGACCACAAAAATGAAGTATATACACTTGAATTGAACGTGGTATAATGTATTCCTGGTTTTCTTCTTGAGTGTTCAAGTCTTTCTTTCCAGTAACCCAAAATAGTGTCCTGTTTTTTCAGAATCTGGCATGAATGGGAAATTAACAACAACACATTTGTTGGAATGTGGATGAGGGAAGGAGACTCATGTGAAACTAAGACCAGACAAACAAAGGTATAATAACCTAGGCTATGCAAATTCAGACAGCATGGCTACACACACACACTTGTGACACTCTACAAACAGAAACATTCCTACCCTGAAAAAGTCCTTATTTAAGCTATGATAGAAAAAGATAAATTCCTGTACATGAATGGATGGAGGAGGGAAGCTAGATTCAGGATGAAATTTTCAAGAAGTGTACTTATGTGTTCTCACTGATTACTTAAAACTCTTTTTTTCCTTGATAGAATGAAATATTCTAATTATTACTGTAGAAATATACTTGTAATTTGCGTCAGGAAAAATAAAGAAAAAGAACTGTTGGTTGAATTCAAGCTGCCAGCCTATTGTACTAAGAACATCCACAAAAAAGGAGGGAAAAGAATTAGGCAGTTAACAGTAGCATACCCAGAAATTAAGTATGATGTTAAAAGCAGCACCAAGGGCATTTCAAGAAGGACACTGAGGTGATGGAGCGTGTCCAGAGAAGGGCAACAAAGCTGGGGAAGGGTCTGGCGCACAAATCTGACAAGGAGAGGTGTCAACCAGCACCCTCAGGTCCTTTTCCACCAGGCAGCTTTCCAGCTATTCTTGCCCAAGCCTGGAGCAGTGTGGGGTGGTTGTGACCCAAGTGCATGACCCTGCATTTTGCCTTGTTGAATCCCTTGTGATTGGCTGCCAACTTGTCTGCCAAGACGAAAATGTTCTATACTGTAGTGGAGGTGCCTTTATCTCCCATAGGGGCTGCAGGAAAAAAATTAGTAGTCTTGTATGACCTTTGATATTATGATTGAAATCTTTCATAGGCATTTTGTTTTGACAGACAGAAAATACTGGGGCTACAAAAGTAACGAAAACAGTTTTATACGGTCTTGTACTCTTTGTTTAGCACATTGATCAGAAATAGAATTTAAGCAAACTGTGTTTACGTCAGATAAGGCTCTAAAGGGTGTCCTATTCCCCCTCCTGTTTACTCTCATTCTTGCTGGAAATATGGTGCTGGGAGTTGAAGGAACAATGGTAGGTGGGGAATCATTTCCCATTAGAGGAAGCAATGTTCACATTTGATAAAATAATTTGACAATGTGCTTGCTATGATTCTTTTTCTGTGGAAAAAGGAAAAAGGACTGGAAGCTTTGACATGACAGTAAGTATAGAAATGCATCTGCTGGCATTGGAACACAGCAAATCGATCATCAATGCTGGTCCTGTTTCATGTGGACCTTTTTTGCTCATCTTTGTTTTTACTGATGTTTAGGTTCATCTTGTTTGTGGAAAGAGCAATAAATTGGCTTATGTGTCTGAGCCAAGTACTTGTGTTTACTCTGTGACATTTGAGACTCCTCTCGTGTGCCATCCCCACTCTCTTTTAGGTAAGACTTAGAAAATCGTTTGTGGAGCAGCTGGCATATTACACTAACCTCAGAGTGTACATTTTTAGGTTCTTTACGTGTGTACCTTGATATAAATGAGTATTACATGTAACATATAATACAAAGTGTATTTTAAATCCCAGTCATTAGAACACACAGATATTTCTCAAATAAATTGTCACTGCTGATATAGACCCAGTGAAGGATGTTTTTCTTTATTCTTGGCCTGGTTGTAGGAATCAGCCCTGTAGTATCTGCTCATTTTACGAAGAGGCAGAGCTCAGAATCACATTGAGTGAATAAATATGAGGCCTTGCAGCTGGATATAAGAGAAAAATATCTGGTCAGAGGCATTTTCCAGAAACTTTGAATGTGTGAAGTGCAATTTAACTGCAACCCTTGAAAGTAGTAGAGACTATGTACTGTATGAAAACACTTGAGTTCTTAGAACAAATATGCTTGCATGTTACTAGAGGGGGAATTAACTAATGCAGGACAGTGCTGTTGGTTTTTACATGGTTTGACTTCCATTTTTCAGTTTATCCAACTCTGACTGAAGCACTGCAAAGGAAGTGGGATGAAGCAGAGCAGCTTCTGTATGATGAACTAATAACTGACCAGGTTTATTAACTTTTTCCAACTCTATTCGGTGAAAAAAAAAAATTACTGTCAGTAGCCAAACCTGGCTTCTGCAGTTTCTCCTTTTGGAGTAGATGCATTTATTCTGCAGTTGGCAAATAATAATTTCATGTTCTGTAACTGCTATGAGAACTGGTAATTGTAATGTTTTCTACAATGAAGCTTGAGGACTTGGAATGGCCATTGCAAAATACAAGCAGAGATCAGAGTTGAGTGGATCGATCTATTGTCTTTTGGAAACTTTCTTTTTTAGGGTTACAGAAAAATACTGAAAGAGATTTTTGAGGAAGCGGGACTTCTAAAAGCAACAGAGGAAAAGGAAGCTGAGAAACAGAGTAAGAAAATAAGTCTGGAATTCAAAACAGTGGAAAAGTGCAGTAAGGTATATAGCATAATATTTACAATAATAAATTTGTGGAATTAAGTTGCCACCTTTATCACAGTATCAGTGTGACAGCATTATGTAAATGCTCTTTGGATTCAGCTGGAATCTGTCATGGGATTATCTTTTCTGTTTTCACTATGTAACACTGCATACAGTGTGAGTTGTTATCTTTATTGTAGGCCTTAAGTCAAAACCGAATCAGTTCAGATGAATGCTCAGTAAGAAGATGGGGGGTATGTAGGAATTAGTGTATGCACCTGGGTTATGAACACCTTGTAGGTACTCTTTCTGGGTAATATCAGTCTGGAAATAGGAAGGGATTAATAGTGCAAATAAATGTGTAACCAACCTTGAGTATGCTGGTGCTTCTCTCTATGGATAATTACCCACACTTGTGTCAGGACACACTGGCTGTTACACAAGCAAAAAGCAGAATGACCTATGCTGTGTCCATTTCTGGGTGTGTGAACAATTCTTCTGCAACAGAGTTGGAATAAGGAAAATAGAGGTAGAAGGGGTGCTCACTCTGAAAAGAGTGCAAGCTGAACATCAAAAAAAGAGCACAGAACGGAATTAATTATAATGCAGAGAAGAAGTTGCTGTTATTTTATTTTAAAAATGTAGCAAAGACAAAACACCAGGTAGAAGTTAATATATAATCAGATAGACTGTGGTTAACCTGAATATACATATATAAAGATTATGTTTTGAGCTTATACGAGCTCACTCATTAACAATACAGTACTTAATAATTTGTACTACTTTTTCTGGCTTCATCATAGCTTAACTGACATTCAATTGGCTGTTCTGGTAACCACAGAATTTTAAATAGTTACTCTTTTTCTCTATCTTTATTCATGTAAACACCAAAAGACAACAAAAAAATTTGGGCTTCTCTTGAGATATCAGGTATGTGGTTTGTGTCAAAACTACTAAGCAATCCCTCTCTCTGCAAGTTAACAAAAACTAAAGTTACATGAAGTTACTAGGTCAAGAGTTGAGGAGGTGACAAATTTCCAGACTGGAGCATTATGATAAAATAAAATAAGGCTAGTTCTGAAGCAAACTTAAGAATGCTAAAATGCTACTTAGAGGACAAATTCGAAATAGTTAGAGAAAGCACTCCTAATTTTTACACTCAGGCTTGAGAAAAGCTGGCTCCTCTTTTGGCAACATAGACATGCACCTTCTAAAATTTGCACCTTGTTTTTGGAATAAGCAGTTTACAATCTTTTAAGTCAAAAGCTGTAACAGGTGTGCACAGACCCATTATTTTTTATAAACTCCCATGTTAGGTATGCATTTGGAAAATGGAAGAACCACTTTAAATGTATTTTGTTTTTTAGGAATACAAGCAACTTTCTGAAGAAATAAAAAAACTTAAAGTTTTATTAGATCAGCATGGTATTTCATACAAAGCTAATTCTGGTGAGTTTTTTTGGTATTGTTCTTTTTTATTGTTGTCTATTCAGAAAGTGAATACCCCAATGCTGTTTTCAGTTATAGCAACAATTAAATAATCTGGGATATATGGAGGAAAAATTCAGAAGACAAAGTATCTAATAAGTATTAAGGTTTTGATTCCTGTGCAAGAGGACTTATTTTGCCCCCCAAAAAAATCTGTTCATGACTTGAAATTCTAGCTTTATAGAAAAAATGTTGACTGCTGTTGTACTTGAAGTTTGTCTCCAGTCCTTAATGTGCCATATTAAAAGGAAATCAGTGTTACAGCATTGATAGCATAAAAGTGTCATCTAAGTAATTCCACTTTCTGTATGTTAACCACAAGGTCTAACTTCTTCTGTAACGCTTGAAGTGTTCTCTGTATCTGTTTGAATTGTTTTTTTCCTTTACTAAGTCACCTGTTTCTTTTTCCCTCTCTTTGATTTCTGTTAGGTAAGTAAGTACCATATCACATGCAGTTTTTAAAAGAAAGACTGGTTCTGGCTATGAAGAAATAAGGCTAATCTGGATTAATTCCAGACAAGTTGGGGGTTTTTGTTTTGTTGTTGGGAGTTGTGGATTGTTCTTTGTGGGCTTTTCTGTTTGTTTGTCTCCTCTCCCTCATTCCTTCCAGGCCATCATGCCCTTTATTACACGAACTGTTTGTTAAAGGAAAATTTAAACTCGTGGAAAATAAATAGATATGATATATTTACATTTTTTATGTTCAGAATTGGCACTTCAAGAAAACAAAGAACCTTTGAGCTAATTAAATTAGCTTAAAATTAGTGATTTTTTTTTTTTTTTATTTTTGCTTTGAGAAACTTTCTTACCTGTTTCTTTTAAATTAGTGACTTTCTTTTCTAGGAAAAAAAAATCTTTTAAAATTTTTTAAAAACATTTTATCTGCCCATTTAAACTATTAGCATATAACTTGCACAGTATTTCTGTGTGTTTGGTAGTTCTATTAATTATTGCAGTGGTTCTTTTAAGTATTGCAGATTAGAACTGTATAATCAAAAGCATAATTCAGTTTACTCTGGATGACTTATTTCAAAACTATTTAGTTAATTCTATGACAAAAACGTTTTGGTGTTTAAAAGCAAAAATAACTGATGTCTTAAACTACATTTTACAGCTGAAAATACCAGTGTTGAATATGTAAGTCACAAACTGGCAACTGCAGTGACAACAGTTCTTAATGGCTCAAAGGATGAGCACCTGCATGGCGGCACAGGAATTTGGAACTACACTGTATGAAGAAACTTGGGTGGTTCATATGGAATGTCAATTAAATTGAACATATGTCATTCCACTAAAATGATTTACCTTCTTGCAAGTATTCTTGATTTTATGAATTTCTGCCCTAAAGCAAAGTAAGTGTGAGGGCTCACCATTATGAGAACAGCTGGCTAGTTTCTGAAAACATTTTTAAAACTTCTTTGCTAAGACTGGTATTTGGCACAGGTTTACAGATGCTATGTTTGTCCAATCTCAGCTTTGTTTTATTGATCAGGTGTGGTAACAGGTGGTGTAACAGAAAACAGCTCAAGAACAGTGCTGTTAGATGTTGTACGAAAGGTAATAAATACAATGTTAAGAACATGTTATTTCATCTGTATGCTAAAATGTTTTCTGCGGACTTTTGCAGAAAAGGAAATGTTTTCTGCCACAGCAGTGCATAACACACCACCCACCCATAATCAAAGGTTGATGTCATCTTCAGCGATCATGTTAAATGAAAGCCGTTCAGGATCTGAATGAAACGTGCAATGAAATCGTTGAATTGTTATAAAAGCATAATTGTGGTAAGGGAATACCTGGCAATTGTCTCTATGTAATACGGAATAAAGCGGACTCTGCGACCA
Organism: Empidonax traillii; assembly: GCF_003031625.1. Classification (NCBI taxonomy): domain Eukaryota; kingdom Metazoa; phylum Chordata; class Aves; order Passeriformes; family Tyrannidae; genus Empidonax; species Empidonax traillii. The sequence goes on from NW_020955528.1 coordinate 592,844, forward strand.
CCAGCTGTGGAACCACCACTGCCGCAGACGGAGGACGCCGTCCGTGCTCGCTTTGGCTCCTCCTCCTGCGCTGTTCGTGATCCCCTCACGGTTGTGGGAGGACTCGGCGCTTCCCCTTCCGAGCGGCGCGGGGCGGAGCGGGATGATCTGGACGCTGGGCCGCTGGCGGTGAGGAGCGGGGCTGGGCCGGGGCCGCTGGCGGTGCGGAGCGGGGCTGGGCCGGGGCCGCTGGCGGTGCGGAGCGGGGCCGCGCCGCTGCCAGCGCCCGCCGCGCCGCTCACGCGTGTCTTTGCAGGGCTCGGCCGCCCCCGCGCCTACCTGAGCCCCGGAGGGGGCTCGCACGACGGCGGGAGCCGGAGGGTGCGGCGGGCGCGGATCCGGAGAGCGGGGGGCCCATTCCCTTCTCCGGCAGCAAGGCCAGTCCGCGGGTGTGGAGCGTCAGCCGGTCCATGGGGAGCGACCACGAGAGGCCATGGCTGAAGGTGTTGCCTTTCAGTGTGCTGTGCACGGGGATGTTGCTCTGGTGTGTGTTCAGGGAAAAAACGGAGATCGATGAGCGGTTGGAAGCGGTTTTCTCCGGCCAGATCGTGGACTCTTTAGATATGGCCCAAGAAAGCAGTGCTCCTTTGGAGCTGCCGAAGGAGAAATGAGGACGGGAGTGCGGCTACAGTGAAGGAGCTGCCAAAAGTTTGCTGGCATTCACCTGATTAAAAACTGTACCGACTCATTAATGGAAAAAAACTTGGCTTTTTTAGTCTTTCGGCAGCCTTATCTTGCAAGTTTGATTTCTTCACGCTGCTTTCTGCGTTGGTCTTACCTTAGCAAAAGGCGAAGTTTCTTTCTGGGTTGCACGGTAGGGATGAACAAGACATATTGCAATGCAACTTGAATTTTAATATAAGTTTTATATAATCACTCTTCCATGGATCATTTTTCTTAGATGCTTGGTGCATTAAAAAAAAATAATCTCAATGTCTTTAAAATTGCTGCTGAAGGTGACCTTCATTTGACATTTTGGTAGTCACAGAATACGTTCAATTTATATTGCAGGCCAGCTGTAAGTGTAGTCATTAATATGCGATTGTGTTCTGATTTTTTTTTTTTTAATTCGGCTAAATAACATGCATCTAGTCCTATGCTTTTGGGACTAGAACTTTTTAGGCATGGCTGATTCAGGTGATCATTACTGGTAGGAGGGCATTTTGCAGAGAATCAAAATTATTGGCTTGCATTATGTTGGGGAGGAAACCCCTGGTTTCCTTGAACCATATAATGCCTAGGGTTTTTATGCAGGTTTATAGATGCACACTCTGGAGACTTTTCTTGGAGAGGAGAAATGTAAGATACTAATACAACTTTGTTCCCTTCAAAATTGAAGGCAATTTTTTTTAAGCTTTCAAATGTAAAAATGGAAGATTGGTTTTATGCCATTAAAACCTGTAATTAAAAACCAAAACCCCCCAAAGATGGCAGCAGCTGTTAAGATAGGCTGGAGTGGTGCACAAAACTGGTATAGGATCGTGTTTGTCCGATACTGCTAATGAGTCTCTGAACAACATGTGCTATCGTGGCATTTGATTTTGCCAGTCCCTCAGTTTAACCACACCGTGCCTAGTAAATGAATACACTTGATTTGGTACTGTCACAAGGTTTAGTCTTGGTATTCAGCCTATACTACAGTAGAATGTTCCAAGTGAGGTTATATGCATAGGGGTGTTCTGCTGAATAGAGGAGTGATCCTGGATTGCTTTTATATTGAAGCTAAGGTTGCTCGCCTGTTGCTCTTGATTAGTTTTCTTACTCCAAGTTCTATGAAAACAATGAACCCGGCAACGTGCTGCTCTGTTTAAGGAAATACAGAGCTGCCCCTTCGTATGTGCCTTGTTTTGGGTCATGATAAGCGTTTAATAATAAAACTGTTCTCACAGTCTCTTGCTTTCACGGTGTTGTGAAACTTGTGTGCGGCATTTTGTTATTAAAAGCAGAGTACAGGGTCATCAGCCGACGCTCCCCGGATCAGCTCTGCGTGCTCTTAGTACAACACCCCTTCTACGAGGCGACGGAGGGATCCCTGGCGGGCAGTGCGGGTCTGCGCGCTTCTGTGTTGGGGTCGCGACAGGCGCGGCCCCAGGAGGATGCCGCGAGTGCGGAGCGCTGCGCCCTGCCAGCAGATCGGCGCACGCGCAGTTACTCTTGACTCGCCAGTGCTGCCCGCTGATCCGAAAGCGGCACTGCAGCGAAGGAACCTGCGCGCGCGCGGTACCCGCCGCGGCTCGCCTTGGGGCCCCACGGGCCGCGCCCTCACCGAGGGGAAGGGCAGCGGAGGACGGGAAGCGGGCGGCGGCCTGGCGGGGCCCGGGGGACGCCCGCTCAGGGCGGTGGCGCCCGCGGGGGGGCGACCGAGCGGGCGGCACCGAGTGGGGAAGGAGCGGCCGCGGTGGGGCCTGGCCGGTTCCCAGGGCACGACGGGACTTGTGGTCTGCCGTCTTTCGGGCGGGGGTGGGGGAAGAACATTATGAGGTAAAACCGCGGAAATTAGTGAGGGACGTTCTGAGGGTAAAATCGGGAATCTGAAGTCAGAGCGGAAGTCGCCCAATGCCGTGCAAAAGATGGCGCCCTCCTGACCGAAAGTTCTTGATTACTGTTTTGAGCTTATACGAGCTCACTCATGGGAACAATTTGAATAAGGGATGTTCTTGCTGAGAATTCCACCTGGTAGATCTTCCACATTTAGGATTGTATCATGGACAGTGTTCCCAATAGGCTGGAGATAAAGTTTTGAATCTTAGATTTTCAGTGATGTTTTGTAAAGTAGGAGAAATTGTGACTTTCGAAAGTCGATGAACTAGTCTCTATACATATATCTCAAACAATCTCTTCCAACTGAAATAAGAACTACTCCTATGAAAACCAAATTTCCTTTAAAGGGAAACACGTTACATGCTCCTGAAGGAGCATTTCATCTTTTTGAGGGTTCAGAGTTGTCTTTGTCCGGAGGTTGATGCTTCACGTAATGATGAAGTGTTTTGCTATGAATTATGCTTTCAATTTTTTTTTTTATTTTTTTTCTCACTGCCTTTTGTTCTTCTGATAGTCTATATGACCATGTAGAGTCAGGAGGAAGAGAGGAGAGCACTGAATTATGCTTTGGTAAGCTATTTTAGTAATGACTTAATTCAGTTCCTTGCTCTAAACCAGCTCACCGTCACCAGTTTTGGTCACATTGTGGCTGTACGAGATGTAAATCAAAGGTGACGGTCCTATTTTTACTTGGCAGTTGTCCAAGCCTTGGGTCAGCATCGGTTGTGCATCAGTGCACACACATGTAGTGTAGTGGCTTGAACTCCCTGTAGGAAATGGTTAACTTGTGACAGGGAACAGCAGCTTTATTTTGCTCAGCCTGCTAGAGGCCAGTGAGGTGTCAGCCCTTAACTGTTGGAACCCTGATTTTGGAATTCAGCCTCACAATTAGTAATCATTAAAAGAATTCAGAAAAGCATTTCGACATGCACCTCTGTGAAAAGGTATGACATCATTACCTATGTTGCCTGTACTACTTGGTCAAGATGGACTATGAGCAGTAACTTTGGAAAAAGAGGTTAAGATTCTGAAAGGAGAAGACAGTGATATGAAAGGTGTGGAAGCAAATAAAAAAGAGAATAAAGAGCAGGGCAGCAGCTAGAGTGGCTGGCAAGTAGCTTAAGGAAGTTACACTTGAAGGGAGGAGGTGAGGACAGCAAAAAGAATGAAATAAGAAGAGGTGGTGCAGGGTTATGGAAAGGAGAATGGAAAGGAGGCAGTGAAGGAGAAGTTTGATCATCAGCGAACCCTGAAAAAATGAAATCAGGGCCACAAAAGTATTTGTGTTATGTGAAAGAAGTGGTGGTCCTGTGCAAACTGAGTGGGCTGGCCTCCAACTAAGGTCTGAATATGTCAGGGGGTTTCAGAGGGGAGAAAAGAGGTGTGGAAGAAAAGCACCCTAAAGAGTAGCCAGTGGGGATCATCGGGTTTTGCAGCCAAGAAAAACAAGGACAGAGATGAGGGAATCGGGTTCCAATGACTAATGATTTGATGGGTGTACGAATCATTCCCAGCCGTTTACAGTCCTCGCGCCGGCCCCGCCCCCCGGCTCGC